>NW_021940813.1:21164916-21380215 GCF_001715985.3 Manacus vitellinus
TACAAGCGGGCTCTTCTCTGCCTTGTAGGGGCGACCGTCCGGCGGGAGGGAGCCCTGAGCCGAGCCCTCGGCAAGGGAAGGAGCGAAAATGGACATCTCGCAGCTTCCCAGTGCACGTATTTTCCTTTGTCAGTAAGTAATTCCGCTCGGCAGGCTTTTGGAAATAACTTTTTTAAAGTCGTATTGTCACCTTTAACTGTAGAGCGTTATCACGTGCTTGTTTTGTGCGAGCTTAAAACAATGTTGTCCTTATTCACCTTTCCCTGCAGGGATATGGGGCTTCTGTTGATCCTGATGGAAGTCGTGCTGTCAGCCGTCAGAGTGGATGCCGTAAGTAAAAGGTCTTATGACTTTTACTGAGAAGAGAGAAGGAGAAAGCAGTTTCCTTGGTACCAGAAAGTGAAGAACTGCCTTTTCCTTTGCCAGATGGCTTATCTATCATTCTATTAAAAGAAACAACTAACAAATAATCTCTGCAAGCCTTACAGATTGCTGCCTTTAACAAAATGATGTTTAACAGAGAAGCATAATGCTTCAAGTGTCAGGTTGTTTGAAGTAGTCAATTGTTAATTTTGCTCAGACTGGGTAATTTGTTAAAGCAATAATGAAACAAACACAGCAACTTCTTCATTTTATAAGAAAAGCACCAAAAATGCAGTGCAGTAAATACCGAAGAGTACCTTGGAAAAGTTAACCTGCAGAGGAAAAGTTCACTTAAGTACAGACCTCATCTGAGGACTGTGAAGCTTATTTTTACAAATCAGAGGCATGTTTATAAATAAACTGTTGTCTAAATGAAACTGTTAAATCCAAAAGTAGGTTTAAAGTGCTATATAGATGGTTGTAGCTATCCACCTGAAGTGTTGAAAAAAGCAAAAGTGATTAAACTCTTGCATCATTGTCACATGGATGTGAAAGAAGTGAGAGAAAACCTATATGGAAGTACAACATTTTCCTTTTACAAAGGTTGGTGAATTTCATGGAAAGATTGTCATTAATGCAAGTAGGCTTTGGATCAGGCCTGAATAGAGCAGACTAACATTGGTAAGGCTTGGCTTGTGGCTGCATTCACTGGTCAGCCACAAAGTGTGGGTAAGGCTCTGTGGTCATGTACAAGTGGGACCTTGATTACATTTTTTCAAAAGCTATCCTACTTACATTTTAATCCTACTGTTTGCAACTTTATGACTTTACACTCGTTATAGCTATCCAATGTGGTTACATCTTTGTGGTGAGATGGCATACTGTATTAAGGAATAGGAAACAGTAGGACTTTTGCAGCAGGTGTTGTGACACATGATAATCTTGCACTCCAGCTGCATTTGGCATGTAGAGCTTGCCGGTCAGTCTGTGTGGATGGTTGGTCTTTCCACAACATGTCTGAGCAAGAGCTGTCAGCCTGGGGACCCACAGGGAAGGAACAGAATGAGGACCTCAAGTGTCATGTGCTACTTGTCTTTGCCACATTTAGATACAAACATTGTTCTGCTGAGTAGCGCTGAATGAATGATAAAATTACCACGTGCTATTGAAACCAGAGCAGGCTGGTGATACTGCAAATGTTTTATACCAGTAATGATATCACTGGGATTAGTTGACATGAAACAGTGGCATTTGTGGTATGACCCTCCTTTTTATGAAGTTGTGCTAGAGTGTGCGTAGCATGATACCTGAGTTTTAGCTAAAGCATGAACTAATTAATTCTCCTTCAAGTTCTTATTGTAAACAGCAGTCTGTGGTGGTAAAATAGAGATATATTGAAGAGGTGTTTGAGATACCTCAGTTAGTGGATGCAGTCTGGTCATGGCCGCTAGGATCTTCACATTCTGGTTTTCCCAGAGAATCTTGGAAGAGTAAATTGACCTGCTTGAAGGCCTAATTTCCCAAAAGTAACTATTCCTAAGGTTGTGGCTGCGTAGGAGATGAAACACCACAGTGAATGTGAAGGGGGAAGTTTGGTCATGTTTCCATGAAAAATTGAGCTACACTGCCACCAAATATTTATCCTATTTTCTACCCATATGCTGCTCCCTGCCCTTGGGCAGCCCAGGTAGTAGTTGTGTGGTGAACTGAATTGGAAAATTCCTTGTTTAAACTAATCAGGACCCCAAAGGAGAAGAGGGGTGAGAGCTAACTTTATCCCGGATCAGATCACCACTTGTATTCATAGAAACTTGGGCTGGCATGAGACTGGGAGCAGGCAGCTGGGTGTGGGAGGAGGGTTGGGCTTGCTCCTTGCAGTGACAGCTCTGGTCAAATGTGTTTGCAAAGTAACAAAGTAGGTGTCTGTGTGAAGCAGCAGCACCCAAGTAATTGCAGGTGGGTTGCTGGCAGTCATATTCTTTATATTGTAATCCTGTTTGCCACACTGAATCTTATCCTATTTGTTACACAGATTAACATGCTAATGTTATGAAGTGTTTTATTAGCTTGGATTAAAAAAACCTGCTATGAATTATTAGAGTCTGTGAGACCAGGTCTTAAAAGTCACAGTTCCACCTGTAATGAGAGAAGCAGAACTCCTGAGTTTGACAGCCATATATATGTGAATGAGTTAGAGCTGCTGGAGATAAGTGCTGTAGAATGAGTAAAATCACGCATAGGAAGAAACTGGAATGAGATTAAGGAGGAAGCCAGGAAGGAGGGAGAGAGAAAGAGTGGAACTCAGAGAGTTTGACTGAACGTCTTGCCTGGCAGGCTGCTGCTAGCTGTTAGGGAGACGGATGTTTCTCACCAGGAAAACAAATGGGAGGAAGAGAAAGAAAGAGGATGTTTAAGATATCTGAGAACTGAGAGAGAAAATGATGTCTCTGGCAAGAGGAGAGGATGCTGGTTGAAGGCTTGAAGAACTAAGGAAGAGAAATCCCTGAAGGGAAATGCTAGGACAGACAGCCAAATGGAGCAGATCAGGCCCCAGTTATGTTTAGCACTCTTTGGCATATGCTGGGTAGTGATGTTAAAGACCTCAAATAACTTTGGAACTGCTCTGAATTGTAGATTTGAGAATTCACGTGACTTAAATAAAAGTAAGTAGTATTAACTACCTGAAGTTCAACCAGGTTTGCAGATTTCGTCTCCCTTTCTGTCCCTGCAAATACATTTAATCCAAAATATAATTCTTCTATTTTCTTTTCTCTTCAGAGAGAATATATCTTCTGCTAATGCTGATTTTTTTTTTCTTTTGTCTTTCCCAAAGCACACTTTTCCCCAAGTAGTTTTGTAAGATTTGATTACTTTATTGGTGCCCCTTTAGTATATTTTTTTAAACTGCCTCTATCAAAAATTACTTTTTTCCAAGTTATATTCTGGTGGGAGCACTAGAATTCCAGAAAAAGAAGGAAATAACTGTTGGATCAAAGAAAGAAAATTGAGAGAGAATAAGTTTGAATAACATTTGCAAAAATAACTGCAAATAACAGATGACAATTGCCATTTTAAAAGGAGAACTAATATAAATATATAGGAAGAAAACAGAGTTGAAGTAATTCATGAGATATAATTCACTTCTGTGAGATTGTAAGGGGATATATCATGGGGAATGTCATCAAAGTGGGAGAAGCAATAATCCTTAAAAAGAGAGAGTAAAACCATCAGCAATGTATTTCTCCTATTGATTTCGTAATGAAATTAGATTGCTGACGTGGGCGCCTAAGTTATTGCTCACAGTTAAAATGTGTCAATGCTCTGTGGCTGTCTGACATCCAGGTTGTCCCAGATGTGTCCTGTTTTATTCCATCTGGAAACTTTTGTCTGGTTGAAACAGGAGGACTTTTTGTATTAACCCAGGATTTCCAGGCTGAAAGAAGCCAGGGTGGAGTAATCACTCGGCCCATCCTGCTCAGCATGTCCACTGTGAATGTACGCACTGGGATCACAGTGTGAAAAATGTGATAGGGCAGACATACTGCCCCAATGATCTGGGAATGAGGCATCAGTCTGATGTATTGATTTCTTCTGCCACATTACTTAGTGCATGCAAAGCAAATCCATCTCTTCCTGGAAATACCAGGCTCTGTGTGCTACTACCCGCACCTGTGTGGTGCTTCAAAAATAGCTTTGACTAGGAGATCCCCCAAAAAGAAACATTGCAATCCTATTTTAGAGCAACTTCATTTGAGGTATTTCCACACTGGCAGACATGGCTTATCTATGTCTGTTTAAATAAGCATAGAGTTGGGCTTATCTTTGTGTAAGAGTGGCGTTCCACGAGAAAATCAGACAGAATAATGATACCTTGAAAAAAACTCCAACATTCTGGGGAGCCTTCCAGCATATCTGATTGCTTTATTCAAAATTTCTTTGAACCCTGAAAGAATTATTGGATAGTTCAGAGAGGACTCTTTTTATGTTCAGTTATGGAGCTGTCAAGAAGGGGCAGTTCTCTTAAAGAACTATGAGAAGTCCTGAATGAAGGAGATGGCATCCAGATAGCCACATAAGGCAAAGTCCCTCATTTTCACCAACACCAACAGCCTGCCTTGGTCTGGCAGTGGTGTTTCAGTGATGAGGGTCACAGTGTGTATCATATTGTATATGGGCATCAGAATGGCTGCCCAAATGGGAATTTGTTTTTTTCTTTTATGAGATTCATGATTTGTCCCATCAGCATTGTGTGATGCCAGGGAGACAAACACATTCACTGCAAGTACTGCATACATGGAAATGTAGTCATGTTTGATAGCTTCAAATTCCTTATTTTTGTTCCTTCCTTTTTTGTGTGATGTCTGCTCCACTCACCAGTAAGAGAGTTCCCTTAAATGTCTCTTTCCATTGTTATTCCTCAAATTCTTCCTTGAAATTCTTTTTTTGCTGTCATGTCTATGAAACTGATAGAATTCTAATTTCTTATTAATTAATCATTCTTCCTGGGAAGATTTCTTTAAGAGCCATTTCTGCTATGTTTCTGTGGACTAAATTAGAGAGTCTGATCTTTGTGTACAGTCATATCTTAACACTGATTCACATTATTCATTTAAGGACTAAAAATACATTACATCAAAAGCAATATATTGTGTCTCCCTGGAGTTAGTGATGGAGAGGAGGAGGTTCTTGCACAGGTCTATGTTTTTTAATCTCTCAGTGCAAAGCCACACATAGATTCTTTACTCGCTTTTTCTTGTGAATAGAAGTATGCTCAATGAATATCTACTATAATATATTCAAGTTAATTCTATTTCTTTGAGTTATTAAATAGCATATCATATAGTCATGTTGCATTTGGTAGAAGAAGAGACAAGAGTTCTGTCAGCCTCCCACGTTTCTCAGAGTTAAAATGTTGATACTGAGAGACAAGAACCCTGACAAGGTAAACTATCATGTAATAAAATGGTCTTGTTATTTTTGTCATCTTATCCTGAAAGTAGCTGAAGCAGTTTTAGAAATTCAGTATTGCTTCTCCTTGAGCTTCTAAAGTAGGACATCTGGATTTTATTGTGTAGTTATTGCACCACAGGAAGTCTTTAAGCATTATGATACTAAACCTACCATGTATTTTTTAAATTTGCACGAAAAATATTTATAATCCAATCATATTTGCCCTACCCCAAATGTAAAGCTGCATTGTGGCTTATTCAGTTATACTATACGCAAACACATTTGTTATAAATGTTTTAATTTAGTAGTTCAGGGCACAGTTTATTTTAGAGGATCTTTTTTCTTTTTGCAGTATGAATTTCTTGTTTGAGACCAGACTATTTATTAGTTCTTTGCTTTTGTTTTTCCAAGCCAAAAATTGGTCAAGAAGTGGAACATTCTTTGTACTGTATTATACTGATCGAAGATCTTTGGAGAGTTCAATGCTAATTTAGTAGCTTACAGTTATGATATCTTTGCTTGCTGAAGAAGGCAGCTTATCTTCTCATGCTTTGCTTTATTTGCAGTACCTCATTTTCTCCCAAGGAGTAAAAAACACAGTGAAATTTGCAGTATTTCCTGATGTTTATCAACAGTTATTTTCTTTAAAATGGCAGCAGCTAGGTGACAGAAGCCATTGACTCAGCTCACAGTGAAAGTATGTGATCTTTATCATGCAAACATTTCTGAGTGACCAAGCACCCACATTGTTGGTTTTCATGTGCCCTTTTTTGTCCATTTGGAAGCTGAGGGTGCTGATGTGAATTATGAGGGCAAGGGTAGCTCCTTTTTTTCAGACCCTAGAAACAATGCCTAGCAAGGGGAAAGCTCTCACAGAGAAGTTCATGAGCAAACTTACATCTGTGCGATTAATTTGCCCTACTTCAGCAGAATCATGTTTTTATTGCAGTTTCCCCTCTTTGACAAGTCTCAGTGTTTGACCAGGCTGCTGCATCTTCTGAACATGCCTGGTTTTGTGCTATCTTTCAGTTTCTGCCTTTGCTTTCATACTTGCTGGGAATGAACGGTGATGTGGATGTGGCTTACCCAGTGGCAGCATGGGCTGCTGCTCCATGTGGGCAGGGGAGCTGGGAGGCAGGAGGCAGAGGCCAGGGTGGGGAGGTGGGCAGGACCCTCGCCCTCCAGTGGGTCAGGGTCCTCCAGGTGGTCACCATGGTCAGAGACAGCCCTGGAGGGCAGAGCGGGGCGTGGGGCTGGAGCTGTGGCACAGGCATGGCTGACCACAGCTCAGGCCAACACCAAGGCCCAGCATTCAGCCCAAGCTCATGAGCTGCAGGCTGGCCAAGGGGGAAGCCCCACTTCTCACAGCCCTTTTCCCACACAGCTCATTTCACACCCCTCTGAGAGCACAGCTGCACCAGGAGCTGGCCCTGCGCCCGGTGGCCAGACCTGGAGCTCCCCTGGGGTGGGCTGGGGGAGCAGGCCTGATGCAGAGGCAGCCAGCAGGTCCCAGTACAGCCCAGCTGGCTGTGGACAGGCCGGGGAGCTGGAAAAGCAGATGTGTAAGTTTAAAATTCAGTGGCAATTTTAGGGAAATTACCATGTTTTAGGAGGGTTGGGACAGAATTTTAAAATTGACCAGAGCCTTCTGTGTAAATTGAAAGAGCAGCACTATTTAGCACCTCTCTCCTAACAGAGTTCCTTAAAAAAAGGACTTTTTGTTAAGAAAACCCCCTGATGTTCACCACAAATTTACTAACAAGTTCTATTTTTATTTTAGACACAGGAGATCAGAAGAACATTTAGATCGTATCAGTTACCAAGGATGCACACTTACTGGGATATTTCAGGCATCCTATTTATTTGTAAATGATCCCAACCTTTATTTTGAAGTAGCTTTCTGAAGTTAGCAAGTGAAGATCATTCAGAGAAATAGGGCTTGGCTTATTTTTGGCAGGTCTTAGCTGCAGATCCTACCCACACCTCTTCTCAGCATTGGTTGATAGAGCCAAGTGATAGATTTTTTTTATTCCAACTATATTTTTCCTTTATACTTCACCAGGGTTCTTTGCTGGCCAAAATTACTTGCCTGTGTAATCAGGCTGTATATAAAAAGCAAAAACTGGGCAAAGTGAAGTATTTTGGATACAGCACATACCCTTCCGTTTGTCCTATTCTGTTTTGTTTTGTTTTTCTTGTTTTTTGTGTCATTACTGAACAACTGCCTGCCTCAAGTTTAAGTCATGTCCCAAAGCACAACTCTGAGCTTGTGAATTTTTACATCTGATGGAGCTCCTGGATCTTGCATACCACCCATTGGTGCCTGAGCAGGGTGGCTGCCTTTCTGCCCATCCTCTGGAGGCTGCAGCTCCTGGCTTGGCAGGAAGCTGACCTCTTTGCCACATGTTCCGCGCCCCCTCCCCTTTCAGGCTTGGAAACAAACCTGCTGGTCATCAGGGGTAAAAAGAAAAGAAAAAGGAAAAAGAACAAAAAAAGGCATCTGTACAAATTGACAGTTCGCTGCCTGTACCGGATGAGTCTCCGTTCTCAGGTCCTGCCCATGCTTGCTGCGCCTTGCATCTCTGGGGAGCAGAATCAGCTCTTAAGGTAGGGACAGGAAACTGGGAAAGCTTTGCAGGCTTTCCCTGTCTGAGTCGTGTGTGCCTTGCTCTCAGCACAGCGTTGGCTCCTGCTGCTCTGGCTGTGAAATCCCCAGGCATGCTACAAAGAGATGAGGAAAGGCATTTTTACATTCGAGGTCCAGCCTTGCTAACCCCGTGTAATTGATGTTCAGACACCTGGTCTGAGTCTCACAGCATCCCCAACAGATGTACAGAGACCCTGGAGAGCAACTCCAGGAGGAGTGGAGCTGCTCACCAAGGCTGCCGGCGTGTCCTGGGCTGAGCCGCGGCAAAGGGAGTGGGCAGAAAGGAATGCCGCTCCCTTGCAGGGCTGGGAATAGCCGCTGGGGCCACAGAGCATGGGAAGCCTGCATATCTCCCCAAGCCAGCAGCCAGAGAAACAGTCTGCTGGAAACAGCCCAAGCGTCTCTGCATGAAACTTAAAAAATCTTAAGTCACACTAGCTGGAAGAAGGAAGTGAAATGGGGAAATTTAAGCATTTTCCTTGCTGTGTGGGGCTGAGGCCAAGTTTTTGCCAGGTGCTTTGCAGGTTTGTGGTAAGAATAAGTGTGAAAGAGTAAGTGCAAAGCTTCCCAAATCTTCTGTCCTCTGTATGTGCCCAAGAGGTAGCCAGCACATCTGTTATGTCTTAACTTGCGAAAGCCCACAGGCTACTTCCTCTCTGGCTGCGTCCCTTATAGTAAACCACAGAGTCCCAGGTGTATTCTCTGCCTTGTGGTCAATTGGCACAGTTTGTCCATGTCCGTAATGGTAACAGCCTCCTTAATTTCCAAAACAGAATGGCTCCTTAGAGACTGCCTGTGTTCCTTGCATTATGTTGACTCCTGCACCATGGCCAAAACTGTCTGTGCAAGCAGAGCAAGTGAAAACTTCCTAGCCCAAACAACGGGGATTCATTAGACATTTCTGACAACAAAATGGTATGGATGGTCAAGCTGTGGGGCACAGGGCTGCTTAATACATCAATATAGACATGGAGCATATGTGCTTCAGGCTGTGGCATTGGCTGGCTGGAAGTCAGGGCCCACTCTCATTTCTCACATGCATCAGTGTATTGGGTAGTTTTGCCTGAGTAAGGATGGAATAAAAGAACTGAGCAGCACTGTCACTCATTTGAATAGGAAATTTGTGCCAAAGAAGACCGAAACCCCTCCTGATCATTTTGTTTTAAGTTTTATGTGATGATTCATGGCATTAGCATGCCCTATTTGTTGGTATCTATATCATGTAAGTAAAATAAGAGACAAAAATAAGCATGTAAGTAGGTGTAAATGGCAACAGGTCACAAATCAAATTGCAAAAGATATTTACTACTGTTGTTTACTACAGGCCTCAGTGTTAGGAAAAGTAGTCCTTCCCAAAGAAAGGACAGTGACTAGAGTATGTAGACATTGGCTTATGGTGGTACCTTACGTTGCAACACCTCAACTGCACTTTGATCTGCCCTTGGAGAATGTCAACACTGCAGTGCATCTTCTTCAATTGCCCCACTCTCCAGAGAGATTTTCCATCTACATGGAATGGTCAGATGAGGGGAATGGCAAAAATATGCTCTTTTACCTTATAGTTTTAGGATAAAGTCAAGGATAGGTGAGTAATAGAAGGTAGTAATGGAAGGTAGGGGGGTTTAATTGTCCTCATTTAATGCAAGCTGGAGTTTATCAGTTTTCAGTCACACAATGCCAGCTTCCAGTCTAGATTTCTTTCTTTTCTATTCCAGTCCTTTCCTATGGCAAGAGTTTTTATTCCTTTGGTGAATCACAGCCTTGCTGCCTTATCTATTAAGCTACTTATACTGCCTTAAAAAAAAAACCATGTCTACCACAAAATTGTCTGCATAGCTTTTGCCTCAGAGAAGAAGGAGAGGACATTTTGGGACTCCATCCTTTCAGTGACCCAGGGACTAAAGGGGTCAGTACCGCTTTCTTCTGACTAAATAGACTTAGACTCAAAGAGAGTGAAATATGGTACTATTTCCACACATCAAACTATCTATACCTGAATCTCTTCCAAGGAATGATTATTTAAATAAACTTATATGGCTGATGGACTGGGAAAAACCCAGAAAAAATATTTTCTCTTTAACATTTATTTCCTTTTGTGAATTTATGCCATCAAATTGAAATCCAAATATGTTATGCCATCCATCCAATGCATGCAATGGTAACATTTATCTGATTGTTTTTCTGTGTAAGAGGGGAAACTTTAAACTCTTCTTGTTGTTACTTGTTCATCATAACTGTGTCTGTGTCTTCAAGGGGATAAGATAGTAACCATTCCTTAAGAAAATGTTACCTCTGCTTTCACAACTCTAATCTCCTGCGTGAGGTTTGTATTGTCCCTTAGGGACACGGTATCACATAGAGTCACCAGTGAGTAGACGGGTGATTATTAAGATAGCTTGAGCCTGGTTCATAAATCATAATGAAGATTGGGACTGTAGTCTTGAATTTGTCTGAGTAAGGAATCCTGTGAGCCCTACAGCAACATGCTTGCATAATCCTGTGCTGCTTCATGCTTTGAACCAACTGGTCTGGTGTTTTTTTCCCAAGGAAAAACATACAGTAGTTAATATGACCAAATCATGGGCAGCCAGAAGCATCATACTGGCATGTTGGGAGCTCTTTGTGTATAGAATCCAGTTGCCATGAGGTGGATTCCAGTATTGCCAGCTGCTTTACTGGAACTATACCATCTCAAATTAGGGATGATGTAATTTTTGCTACTTCTTCAAGGTATTTAATTTTCGTTCAACGTCATTTCCACATTAGTCATGTATCATTCCCTGTCATCCACGAAGTCAGTAACATGTGTAAACAGGAGAGAGGAACTGAAGTACAGTCATCATGCGTTATGAATGAGGGGTAGACCGAGATCCGCCCTGGACACGTGTTCTTAGCCTCGAGGCTACTAATCTTTCATTAGGCTTTAAAAAAAATGTTCCATTGAGACAAGGACACCTAACTTCATAAAATAGCATGATTAATTTGGGGAGATTAAAGCTCATCCTTCTCAGTAGATAAAGGGATATGAAAATGCACTTGCCAAGTAGTTTCAGTACTTACCCTGCAGACATAGTTTGTAGAGAGATTACAGTGCTGCATGCAGGTAATGGGCAACCCCAGAGTAATCCATTCATGCTAAAATGTCAACTCTCCAAGCCCATTTATGTACATACAGAAAAAACCAGGATTTTTTTTCTTTAAAGAGGGACTGGTCATCTCAAGATGCCTTGCTATTTGGAGCTCTTCCGTAAATAAGAATTTACTGTTTTCTTTGAGCAAAGTTCTACTCTTCAGTAGCTGAGAAGCAAGGCCTGGGACCATTCTGTTGTCTTTTTGTGGTCAGACTGACCTGAAGTTTTATGAGTATTGAGGCCATGTTGCTCAGAACACAGCTGCTTTGGGCAGGGCACGTCTCCAGGATGAAGGACCACCGCCTCCCTAAGAGCTTGCTCTATGGTGAACTTGCCACTGGCTGCCGCAAGAGAGGAGCCCCGAAGAGGAGATACAAGGACTCCCTGAAACAACATCTCAGCCTTGGTCATATTGATCACCATCATTGGTCTACTCTGGCCTCCAGTCGGGAGGTCTGGAGACACACCATCTATAACGCTGCTGATGCCTTTGAGAACACACACAGGATCACTCTCAAGGAGAAAAGACAATGTCGAAAGAACCGTGCCTTGTCGATACCACCTAAGGAGTCCTTCTGCTGTGCGAGATAGACATGTCTATCTCGCATTGGCCTTTTTAGCCACCAGCGCACTTGTAGCAAATGTGGGTAGAGTCCTTCCCAAGCCTAGCCATGACGACCAGAAGTTGTTTGAACTGCAGAAATTTTACTGTTTAATCTCAGAATTTCTGCTGTATCTTCCTACTTCCAAGTTTTCCTACTGTAAAAAGTGAGTACTGTTTTCCTATGACATGGGAAAATGGTGAATTAAAATAAAGGAGCAAGGTTGTTGCTTTCTCTTTTTTGTTGTTTTTGGGTGAAAGACCAACTCAGTTTTGCCTTAACTTCAAGAAATGTCCTTTTTTTTGGCATTTCAAAACCGAATGTAATTTTAAATAGTCTGATTAGCCTCTGCAGGGACTCTAGTTGGTAATGTCAGCTGTCCCTTGCATCTTTCAAATGAACAATGTACACAAAGACTGTGCTCCAGAGCAGGAAAGACTTCTAACGCTTTGATCTGATGATCTGTTCCCAAAATCTCTGCATGTCCAAAAGCAGCAAGACAAATACCAGAAAAGTTGGAGACCTGAGGAAAGGGAAAGCTCCAGCATTTCACAAACAGAAGAAAAGAGCAACTCCCTGAGGGGTCCAGCTGCAGCACAGAGCTCAAAAACGAGCCTCTGAGAGACCTGGAAATGCTGGCTACTGTGAACTCATGTAGCTCTCCTCATTCAAGCATGAGTGTCAGACTGTCCATCAGCCTCCACAACAGCAGAGCCACACAGAGTCTCTTAAAATCTGTCAGTCTTACCGTACCTAAAAGTGACCTAAAAGAGAGATGAGGACAGACTTTTTATAAGGACAAAGTGGGATGGCTTTAAAGTGAAAGAAGATAGGTTTAGATTAGACATTGGGAAGAAATTCTTTACTATGAGAATGGTGAGCCACTGGAACAGGTTGCCCAGAGAAATTATGAATGTCCCATCCCTGGAAGTGTTCAAGGCCAGGCTGGATGGGTGTTTGAGCAACCTGGTCCAGTGGAACGTATTTCTGCCCATGTCAGGGGCATTGGAACTAGATAGTCTTTAAGATTCCTTCCAACCCAACGTATTCTATGGTACTATGAAAATGTAACCCCAGTATGAGATCCATAGTTGACTAACTGGGGAGCACAAGCAAGCCATGACTCGCTATCCCTGTGATGCTGCTCTTACTGGAGCTGTGGTGAGGAGTGCCCCAGTCTGCATGATTCAGAATGTGTGCGCTGCCTGGCCAAGCATACAGACAAGAGGGAGCTCATTCTCCCTTTTGGTATCTAAGCAGGCTGTTAACCATTTTCTCCTTGTCATTCAGTATACACATCTATGCCACAGTTGTATTACATTAACTGTAGCATGTCTCAGCTTCAAAAATAACATGTATCCTTGCACACTCAGAGTAGCGTGTTGTTGCCTCCCAAGTTCCATTACTACAGGTTACTGAGCTGGCTACCTTGCTAAAATGAAAGTTACTTTCAGGAAGCTATGTGTTTTTGCAACTAGAGCTTTCCTAGTGAATTAATCTAGATTTTACAAATGCACTGCAACCCATGCTATTCAGGCCAGATACAGTAGCAAAGTGGCTGACTTGAAACTCACTTTTTGAATCTCTGTGCTGTATCACTATGTGCTGCATTAGGCATGCCCCAAAAAGTCACATGTTTCCAAAGGGTATATTCAGCACGATTTGTAAAGACTTAGCAGTGTGAGATCTTGGTATATTATCGCATGGATTCTGTCTAATTACTAAGGACATGTGACCAGTTGCTTTAAGTCTAAATAACTAAAGCTGAAAAACACAATACTTTCCCAGCTTTATTGTTTTGTAATGATTAACTACAATGTTATGAGAGCCATTTCATGCCACCAGCTTTTAAGCAGAACAGCATGATGTCTTCAACAGAAAATTCTAATTTAAGTTTGTGCTATCAATTGGTCTAATGTTTACAGTCAGTTTTTAAAGTGAGATTCCAACATATTTTATAAATCCCCTTTAAATCAATGAATTTGAGCACACTTCAGTTCAGGCTGTAAGCATTTGACCTTTTCTGTTGGTTGCTGGGAGATGCAACAGAACACAATAGGATTGACTGGATTTAGCGTTCAGGGTAACAATTAATAGAAAATTCTCCCCATATGTGCTGACACTGAGGTTTCATGTTAATCTTTACTAAACTTCTGCTTTACAAGCCTCCCTCAGGTAATAATGAGTGACTTAACATTGCATACATCTTGTGGCTTTCCTGGTTTTGTAGTTGTATGTCATATCTCTTTGTATGAGCTGAGAAATATTTTACCTCCTTTAAGGAGGTTCAAGTTTAATTTCTAAGAACCAGAAGTTGAGAACAGAGTCCTGGAAGAACGAGTCAGAATATGTCCCCGGACTGGTTACCTACATTTGTTATCAACCAGTGAATTTATGTCTGGGATTTGCCTTAAATAACAATCATGCAAGCAGAGAGCCAGGAATTTTATTCATTAGAGTCCTATGACACTTCACCACATTACACTTTCTTCTGTAATTCTTACAGCACTAAACTGTTAGGTCTTTCATCTCTCATCTGCAGTCCCTGCCTATCATCAGCTGAAAGTACAGGTTCAGTTTGATAGAGGACACTTGATTC
Organism: Manacus vitellinus; assembly: GCF_001715985.3. Classification (NCBI taxonomy): domain Eukaryota; kingdom Metazoa; phylum Chordata; class Aves; order Passeriformes; family Pipridae; genus Manacus; species Manacus vitellinus. The sequence goes on from NW_021940813.1 coordinate 21,179,209, forward strand.
ATGTGGTGTATCGGTGTAAAGAAAAACGTAGAATGTATAAAACAAGACTAATATTCATAAAGTAGGCTGTGAGAATTTCCTGAGTTTAATTCATGTTTGAATTACAGTGCCAGTTCTGGAGAAACATCCCATCTGTATTTTTTGTTTTTCTGATTCCTGGGAGTCTATCACAGCTCTTACTAAGTTGTTCCAAGAGTTGATTACTCTAAGAATAAACAAACACAGATTGATTTGATCACGTTGATCTAGCTTTAAAATCAGTCTCTGAGCTTTTGTTTTATCTTTGTGAGGTAAATGAAAGAGCTCAACTTTACTAGTTTCATTATGTAGATACTTTATATATCTATGTGACTTGTAGCATTTAACTCATTTTGGTGCATTACATGAAGCTGGGAGAATGGCATGTCCATGAGGTTGGCTACTGTCGCTGATGACAATGGTATCTGGTGAAACAATTGTTTTAAACCCCTATTCTCACTTTCTTCTTATGAGGCTACCTAGATTAGCCTCCTGTAATTTGTCACTAAGGGAGCCTTTCTGTCAAGTCTTTGACCATTTCCTAGGACTTTTCTCCAAGTCCTTTTCCATTCATACTTGAAATTGTCAGTCACAACCGGACCAAGCCATTATTCTTAACGAAGAAAACTGCATAACCTCCTTGTTTCTATTTGGTACTACTGAGTTCATATCGTCAAATGTTGTATTATCTGTTTTCACTGAAGATACATTGTGTTGATTTTGTTGGATGGGAATTTCCTACCTGATTCATAATCAGCATGTCATGGAACATCAAGTCAAAGAGCGATATAGCGAAATTGTTATCTTTGTTACTCCATAAGAACAGTTTCAAGAATAGATTTTTCTCATAGTTCATAGGTGTTACTTAATTGTATAATACTGCAAGTGAATATAAGTAATTTGCAAAGTTCAGCAAATCAGAAAAATGAACTAGTTTTTAAATCACAGCCAATCAAGGAAAAATAACCTTTCCTTTCTCATTTCTTGCATATCTTCCATAAAACCCATGGACCAGGTTATCCTGTCAGTGATGCAGTGCAGTTTCTATGAGGATGGTTATTGGATTTTGCAGATGTGAGTGAAAGGCAAATATGGCCCTTTACGTATGTTGATATGCAAAGAGCATCAGAAGCATTCTTGCCTTCAGGATAATTGCAAAAGTGTTTCCTTTTTTTTTTGTCATCCACCCATGATGCCATCTAAATTTTATGTTCCTTGGCTGCTAGCTGTTAGCCTCATTAACCTTACTTGATAGAGCGTTCCAACATTTATGATTCTCATGTGAAAAATGTTTCCTGACGGCTGGAATTTGTTTTTCTTTAATTTTTACCTTTGCCCTCTTGTCCTATTATGCATTCTAGGCTGAAAATAGTAACTTGAGATTGGTGTGCCTACTCCTTACAGTGTAATGAATTCCAGTTAATTCTCTTGCCTTTTCTTCCCTTAAGATAGTCATGGTGATTTAAAATTAATTAACTAACAATCCTACTTATTTTCACTTAGGTCTCTTGTGTTTTTACATGTAGTAATAATTCGTCTGTGAAAGGAAATGAGGAAATTGAGATAGGTATCATTCATCAGTTGGCCTATTTCCACAAATGCAAAGTTACCCTGATGTTGTTAACTTCATTGTCTTATTTGGTATGTGGAGTAGGGCCAACATGATGTTCCTGTAGGCAGTATAACTTGACATTTGTAAGGTTAAAATTTCATCAGTCAATGCAATTTTGCTCTACAGAGTGGCAAAATCCCAATTCTTAAATCTAAATCCATTTCACATAGCTGTGATGATCATTGTCAAATTTGCAGTCATGGGAAATAGGAATTTAATCCCTGTTCACAAATAAAAGGGTTTTTTCCCCTTTTGGAGGTCATACAGAGACTCCTGTATACTTACATTCTGCACTGATAGCCACAGATCTTCCTGTCCACCACAGGTCATCACTACAATTACCATCACAAAGGCAGTATGTTTTTATTACATTTTCTTTATAATTATGACCTTATAGAATGGTTGGATGTAGGTCTGTTAAGGACTACTAATACAAATTAGGATTGGTCAATAGTGCGGCATCTTTTCTTTATAAGAATGTGGATTCATTTGAAATTTTAGGTGCTTTTGGGACAGAGTGCATTGTATTCCAGGAAGCCTGCAATATTATCTTAAGACTAATCAGAAAAGATATAACATTATTTCAATTAACTTCAAGATTATGTTAAATTCTTTAAATTAAGCTGGTCTAGATCTTTCTATTGTTTACTTTGTTGTTTCCTAATACAGGTTTCACAGGGTGAAGAGAGAAACTGTGATACTTGATACTTAGGAAAAGAGCTCATTCCATTGACAAACAGAATTATTTACAATTGTTCCAAACAATTCTCCCCAAGTAGACTTTCTAATTAAGTTTATAAAGGATGACAGTGGGAATACAAAGAGGAGATCGTATGTTACCTAACTGGAGTGTTTGGGATAAAATAATGCAAAGATACAATCATAGTGTACTTAGAAAGTGCAGCTGTTCTTGGACTGAAAGGATGAAATTATGGTTACCATCCACTGGCAAGTTTAATGTTGTTAACTCCATCTCTCTGGATACAGTTGCTTTTAGGCTGTTTCTTTTTTCAAGTTTACAGTTTTCCAAATGAAGAGTTTGTTTGATGGCCTCTGTCTTATAAAAATATCATGCATCATAGTATTTCCATCTTTGAAAATGGCTATTTCATCATATATTGAAATATATACACCTTTGTCTGAACTCGTGAAGAAACACACAGTAAAAGCAGTTTTGGCTTTACTGTCTAGTAAGAAACCTATTCAAAACAGTCCACCTTTTGGCTGAGGTATTTTATGGAAATTTATCTTGCCTGGGACTAAGTTGGTGGATTAAATAAACTGAAAGTTTTTTCTATCTGTACAATCCTGTATAATGCATGTCATTCATCCTACGTGGAAAAATTATCACTTCTATGAATTTCTTTAATTATATACTAAAACCTCACAAAATTTACTATCTTTCAAAGTCTCCTTTTAGGGAAAGTAATTGGGTTTTTTCAGTCTATTAAAAAACTCCATGAAGATAGATAATTGCAAATTTCTACTTTTGCAAAAATGACCAAAAGTCACACTTTTGCTGGAAAGAAGGTTATACTACCAGAAATAAGTAGTAGCATTCCAGTACCAGGTTCTTCTGGGAGGCATTCTAAGAAAGAGAAGGAAGCCTTCCCTGAAGTACTACAAATTCAATGATTATAATACAATAATAGGATTCTTGAAACTCCATTTTAGAAACTTTTTTCACTTAGGAGAGTAAAATGCATCTTCTCAAGTAGGTTGAGATGTTTTGAGGTATGCATTTCTAATTTGCATTTCTTTTCATACTTGAATTCATGCCACACATCCATCACTCCTTTTGCTAGCTGCTAATCCTTTTGCTGGCTGCTAATCCAAAATCTCTCCACAAAAGTCGAATCCAAGATTTCTCCTCAAAAAGTCAACTCTGTACTTGAAAATTTTGTTTCCTACTTGCTGATGTAAATTGTTGACTTTATAAACTTATTAATACAAGGGTTTTCCCTTCATAATGGTCCATGTACTGCTGAGAGTAAATGCCTAATTTGAGATGCTTCAGAGAAGTCAGGTTGTTAAAAGGTTTGACTTCCTTCAGCAAGTGTTAGCCATGGACAGGCTCTGCAGCAGGTCTAGGCTGGCTGCTTGGGAGAAGGTACCTGCCAGGCACAGCTGAACCTCTTGTGTGGTGGATGGGTGTCTAGACAGGCAAAACAGCTGGACCTCGTTGTCCTCTGGAGATGTTTTTGTCTCTTCCCTGGTTGCACAGGCAGCAATGAGTGTCCAACAGACCCTTCTAAAGTGTTTCAGCAGCAGACCTGATCTTCCAGGTATCCATAGCCTCTTGTCATTTAGAAAACATTGCTGGCTTGTGCATGTTAACATGGTCTCGAGTCTTTGCCTCTGAGCATGTTAAATTCCCAGGCACTTATTTATTGTTGTGAGACTTTCATTTGTTATGACCCTGCAGGGCATAGCTTAGCTGTGTTTCATTGCAATCACATGCCAGTAATGAGAAGCATCTTCCACCTTCTCAAATCCATCTCTGGGGCAGGCTGCCCATGAGGAAAAGCTGCTGCCAGCAGCTATTAGTGTCTGCCACAGCCTCTCCTGAGGCAATTTTGCCTCAGCTGTTGGCTAATGCCAGGGGACAGGGAGATAGGGGTTCCCCAAAGGATATGTGACACCCACAGTGATTTGGGGTCAAGTGTAGGATGGAGCATGCCTGCCGAAGTGAAGTGCACGCGTGTTTGCTACCTGACAGCACCTCAATCAACAGGGAAGCAGAGAAGTGCCTTTGCACAAAGGGACACTTGGGAGGATAAGTACAATGTGGTTCTTTTAATCATTTTTAAGTCCGAGTGCATCTCAACATGGTGGGGTTTTTGCTAAAGAAAGATCAGGAGAAAAGAAGAAAGAAATCTAGTTAAAAAAAAGCACTGAGAAAATGAATTATAAAAAAGCAGCAGCAGGGGGAATAATAGTGCTTTGTTTATTCTTTCCCTTTGAGCTTTGTGGACATATAATAGATTTCTACTTCTTGGTCCTACTTTCTATTTTTTCCTCCCCTGCCCTCTGTCTTGCTTCATTTTTCCCTGTGACCATTAGCTCTGTGGGAACCTACCACCCACAGTGTCCTTTCATTGCCTCTCCAAAGAGGCCTGAGAGTGCAGCCACCCTGCACAGACTAACCTGGACTCGAAGGGCAGTGTGATGTTGTAGCCTGAAGCCAGCTGCTGTTTGTATAGCAACATGACATTGCAGGAAAAGGCTTCAGTCATGCTCAATTTTGCTTCTGGTATTGCAAAAGCAGCACATTGGTGGTGGAGTTGTGCAGATTGGATGGAACTAATTATATTAAATTGTTCCATTACAACTTTTTTAAGAGTGTTGCATGTAGCAGAGGGGGCTTTTTGACAAGAAGTTGATTCATATGAGTCTTCATGGAGCATTTATTTTTTATATTTAAGAGTTCAGGTCTCCTTCTTCCATTAGAAAAATGAAAGAAGGAAATCTTTACCAAAGTCCCTGTAGAATTTCCTCCCAATTTCTTCAAGTGTTTTCCTTTCTCCGCCTGAAAGAAACAAGCTGCACAGATAGCATAAAATGTGCAGAGAACTGAATTCCATCTTCCTCTCTGACTGACTGTGTCCCCTGTGAGTATCATTAGTTGTTTAATTAAGAAGGATCATAGAAACATTAAGGTTGGAAAAGGTCTTTTAGATCATCAAGTCCAACTGTCAACCTAGCTCTGCCACCATGTTTATCATTAAACTGTGTCCTCCTCTGTAGGATAGAAGCTTTCTGTTTTAAAACTCCAGCCTTTCACTCTTAGTTTCCAGTTGTATGAGAGGCAATTCCTTTTCCCGGATACTGTATTTTGCAGATACCTGGCAAGTGCTCCTAAAATCTGGTACTAAATGAGTGAATAACTTATCAAGGTTTTTTATGATTTGAAGGTACATGATGGAATACTCATGCTTCCCAGAATTCAGTCCAGCTTGTTTTCCTTGGTCAAAGATTTTACTGAGACCACCAGAACACTCCTGGTCAGGGCAGGTAATTATCTTTTTTCATCACTAATGATGACAACTGGGTTCCTAGTGTTACAACACTGTTACTGAATTTACCTGGTGGGGCTTCATCATACTTTTAATGAACATTAGTTAAAAACATCTGCTAGACAAATTCCTCTGGAAAATTCCATTTACAGCAAGTATAGAGATAAGAGATAAGTTTAAAGCTACTTTGCATACTTCTGCTTAAAAAAAAGCAGCAGCACAGAAGTTAGTGACTTTTTTAGTGCAATCAGGAGATTCAGAGTGGCAATTAAATGATATTTCTTTTTTTCTTTTTAATGTGTTCCTTGAGATTTTAGGTTTACTAATTCTGTTTTCTGCAAGTCATCACATTTTTTTTCTCCAACTTAGTCTTGCTCTTACAACTACCTCATCTTTATGATGGTTATAACACGTTATATTCTAAATTATCTGCTTTATTGACCCCACACCCCACACTAGCACTGATGAACATTTTCCCTTCATGGGTGAACACAAGAACTCCAGATCTCTAATACCAAAACTCAACCTGCAGACAGGTTACTTTGGCCTCTTGTGACTTGGACTGTGTTAAGGATCCAAATATTTGTGACTGTTGTTTTTCAGTTCATTTTCTTTTTACTGCAGTCTCTTGTGTGCTTCCCAGGCCATATTTTATGAAATAGCTTTATAGGCACAGTGATTTGAAGTGGAATGTGTGTAGTGGCCAGAGGTGGTGGCTTCCAGCTATGCTCACTTGAGTCTCCAAGGCAAGTGAAGGCAAGAGTTGTTGCCGTCATTCGAGTAAGTCTGGGAACCCTATGTAATATTACTTCAGCACTGAAGTTCGGTTTCTCTCAGTTCAATAGCTCCTCTTCTTTTTTTCTTTTTTTTACTTCTTTTTTTCCTTTTTTTTTTCATTAGCATATAACTCAGCTCCCTGTTTTTTAACTACAACTCTTCTTCCATCTACCTGCCAATAGTTAGAGATGCAGGAAAACAGGAAGAATGGAGGAAACCATTCTTCTCATTATTTAATTAGAAAAAAAATTCCCAGAAACCTTTCTGCAGTCTTTGTTTTTCTAATTTTAGAATACACTACACTTACAGAAAAGACATTTAGCTTTGCTATTTTTGAAAAATGGAGGAAAGTGATGTTATGTCCTTATGTACCCCTTGTGTCTGCTTATATTTATCAAGTAAACAATGACAAATATGCTAACTTGTTTTGTCATAACAAGATAAGTGGTAATGGTGCTGTTCTCTAGGCCAGGCAACCCACAATTATTTGATATTCAGCCACTCTGGAAAGTTCATTTTGCTGCCAGCTGTTCACCAAGGATCAGTCACAAAAAAACGCAGAGATTTGGGAGCTCTCAGCAGTATTTGTTCTTTTGTAAATGAGCAAGCAAGTGAAGAATATTCTTCTTTTCTGCTCTGCTAGCCAGGAGCCTGTTTCGCATGCTGCTTGTGGTACCTTCTGTTTTCCTCGTGCAGTAGTATTGCTGTGTCCCAAAGAAAGGGAAACATTAAATGCCAGGAGAAAAAAACTTCAATGTAGGAAAGGATTTTAGTGAAACTAAACACAAATCCTCCATGAAAGGAGGAAAGGCTGTAGCCTCAATGAGATCAGATGGCAAAGTGATACCAAAACTGCCTTTCATGTTCCATTGCTGTTCCTCTGCTTTTGACTAACAATCTGATGCAGAAGATTGTGCTACAGCAGTAACATCTGCAGGCTCCAATTGTACTTGGCAGACAGCTGGAACAGACTTGCTGGTCTTCATAGCCTGCAGTCTTGTCAGTCCAACCTGCAGCCTTACCAGTTTTCCCGAGCAAAGCGGAGCTGGGCAGCAACCTCCCTGAAGTGGAGGAGTCTCAGAACACAGGCACCTTGAGTCTGTTATGGAGGCATGGAAAAGAAAGTTGCCTGACCTTTCTGTTGCTACCATTTTCCTGAAGGTGTGGACAACCTTTATTCTAAAAGAAAGGAAGCCATGTTACAAAGATACTTAATAAATTTCACGAACAAGTATCTGAAAAAACATTTTTCCTATTCAGAAGAAATTAATAAAGTGATTTGTCATTTTGATACTGAAATTTTCTACACTTCCTATTTACATTGAAAGTATGGTGCATTTGTGTAGCTTTTTTGGACCTGACTCTATAGACCTAAAACATGTATCAAAGTTGGGAAAATCTTTCTTTGTAATCAAGTTCAAATTTTTGTTTGAATAAAAAAAAAAATCTTAACACTTTTATGTGTTTTGATACTGTTATTGGTCTCCTATCACACAGAATTAATTTTTGCTATTTTTGAGCCCAAGGATTTCGGAAAAAAAACAGTAGCAAGAAAGCATACAAATGCATTTTTAGGCACTATATTGAACTTTCAGCCTATGAGTTACTAGAAGTAGCATAAAGTGCTATTAAAAAAACAGCAAAATAAAAGTGTTTGGTCTTGATCGGTTCCTCAGTTTGCAGCAAGAGATATTTAGGTAGGAAGGACACCTGCCCTACAGGAAGCAAATGCAAAGTACACGCCCTGAATCATGCCACAAAATACATGCTACAGGTGCTATGTTATGGAAACAGTTTCCGTAGAGAATTAAAAATAGTGACTGATGGGATAACATGGTTTTAGCACAGCAAAATAGGAATAATTAATGCTTTTGGAGCGCTATAGAAATATGGGCAAAGAGGATGTTTTTTCAAAGCTGGATCCAGGCAGCAGACATGGAACGAGGAGCATTGGGATGGTGGGTGTCCGTAACAATTTGGCTCACAGACTCTTCAATTCCAGTGGCACATCAAACACTCTTTGCCCAGTTTTCTGAAAACTGTCCCAGAAGCATCCTTGGTTATCTTTTGAAAAGTCCTGGAATCAGGATGCAGATGGTATGAAAAACATTGCCAATGTCTTTCCTATATGATAAATATTTTGTTAGTGTGTTCAGCACTTGGATGAATGGATGGTTCTAATGTTGGAGGCCAAGGAAGTTTTATTATGGAAAAGCAGAAAATTCTGCATGTTTTCACAGCTAGCTCTCCAAAAAGAATAAATTCCTCAGAAATTTCTATTTTCCCTGGAGTTCATTTGCACAAATGAAAATAGAGAAATGATGTTTTAAAAAGCAACCTATCTGAATTAATACAGAGAATAAATTAACATAGGTTGTGTGATCTCTCTCAAAACCAAGAACTCAGTCAAAAACATGTAATATCTAAGCATATACTTGAATAATTTTATGGTATATAATATTTACAAGTAAGCTTATTATTATGAAGTAGCCGACAGTGTTGCATTGTACCAACTCAGTTGCATCCTTTTAGTCTCCTAGCTAACTTAAGAGACTATTTAAGCAATGTTTAGCCAGATCTGCAATCCTACCATCAGTGGATTACATATATACATTTTGCTGACAAAAGCCTCCATTATGCATAAAGCTAGAAAGTCAAAATCTGTGCTGTTCCCAATTTGTATTTTTTATTCATATAGGCACTCTGCTGGCAGCAGTGTGATTTGACAGTGTAATTGCAATAGCATCCTTTCCTGGCTGAGCTATCCAGGTGATAAATGACACTTCATCACATCCATCTATGTACGAGATGATAGCTATGCTTGTTGATTTGATACCTGCTTTTATGCATTGGTTCTTTAGAGGTCTGTATCTGCTGTGATCATTCAGGTAGACTGACGTCTACCCCAGCAGGGAATTCAGTGTGAGGGAAACCTCTCTGGCAAGAAGCAGTATAGGTCAGAATCAATTTTAGCTCTCCTTACCAAAGAAAAACAACCCATCCTGCAGAGTCAAACATACTGCACCAGTCTGAGCCTCCACCCAGAAATCTGGCAATCTAAATTATGCTCTCTTATTGAGCAGTACTTCCCTCCACAGGAACAATGAATCAAACTGAAGGGCATAAATAAATAAATCTTTACACTTTCCTGTTCTTTCTACCTCCCAATTAATCATACGTCATTTTGGAAAACCTAAGTAATCCACAGCCGGAGGCAAAACTGCTATCACGGAGTATGTTTGCAGCATCACGCTGTCCTCCAGGAACTGGGGGTGACGGCTGTGGTGGCTTCCTGTTTCCACTGTGCCCCCGCACTCCACAGGAGCAGGGTGCCCAGGTCGCTCAGGTCACCTGCTCTGGTCCTAATCCCCGCATGTGTTCTGCCGCCCTGAGCTCAGCCACTGGTTTTGCCGTTAGTCGCTGCTACTGCTGCCACTGTGAGCTTTGCCTGCTGTGCTGGCAGCCAGCTTCCTGACTACTCCCTTCTCTGGTCTCTCCAGCTACTGCACAGCCAGCCCTGCCGTGTTTCTGGTCCTTTACAGAAAGGGCAGCGGTGCAGGCATCCACGCAGAGCCCCAGCCACGCAGAACAGTCTTACTGAATTAAGTCTTTTTTCTTTCCTAAGGGAAGAAAAAAAGAAGAAATAATCTGCTTGGAATCTTTTTCCCCACAGAGACACATTTTTCCACTTCTCGGGACCAGAGCAGGTTATTAGGACCGCTATTTACCCCAGGATAGTTACCGAATTTTTTGCAAATGTGTTTTTGCATATCGTTTTCTACAATTTTTAACTTAGTGGTTTTTAACACAAAGGTCCAAAATGCTGGAAAATAAATGTTCAATTAAACCCAATAAAGCCTGGTTCGTTGTTCCCTTCCCTCACTAGCAGATGCCAAGAGATGATGTTTCTTTTCTAGGCTGTGGAGAAGTGTCATTGTCCACAGCAGTTCTTGGGAAAGGGCTGCTTTTCAGACCATCTGCTGTCACAGGGAAAACTGGCTGATTTTGTCCAAGCTCCTGTTGCTGCATGAAGAGTTTTGAGTTGTGAAATGCCTGGTTAGCACTTCCATGACAGGAGTTTCTAAAGTTACTGGGTTTCAAGTTGTCATGCTAGGCTCTCTCTACACAAAGTCCAGGGGTGAGGAATTATCACCAAACAGATCAAGTTTCTAGCCTGAAAGGAAGTTCTGAATTTACTGCAGAAGGCCTGCTGGTACAGGATTTCTGGTACCATTTCACAGAGCATCAAATAGTCCCGATAAGCTTCAGATAAGTACTCTACATTTTGGGTGCTTATCTTTAACTCCCAATCTTTTGAAGTTTGCCCCTCACGCATTTCAAATCTGTGTCCTTTAAACAGAGTTTGTTCTAAATGAGATAATTAAAATTTCTTTGTGTCTTCTTAGAGAACCCATGTGTTCATTCTTGGTCCCCAGAGGGAAGACTAAATTAACCCTGCTGTCATTTCTTGAAGTATTACCAAATGACATTATTTACACTAGATTTAGCCATAAGCCTCTACTTCCAGGGCAGTGTGTCCTGGAATAGTGCAAAAGGATGTTTTCCTTTCTTTTCAGTCTTTGAGGCATGAATAACGTAGATGCATCTTTCCTTTAGGATCTCAGAGGACAATCGCTACTGACAAGAAGTTTGTAGGCCAAAATAATGCAAAGATATTTATTTAAATGTCTTTTCAAAAGGGCAAAGGATAGCAGATCAAAGATATTTTCACCAAAAGTTTTCTTTATCAGTGGAGGTTCTCTGGCTCTTCATTACCTACAGCATTCTTGTCCCCACCACAACCAACCACCCCACCCTTCTGATACGTAGACAGCAGTTCCTTCCAATGCTCTGAAACATAGAGGTCTCTCTGTCTTTTCTCTGATTTCCTTCCTTCAAATTCTCCCTTCACATCTCAGTGATGTAAAACAGCCAAGATAAGAAATAGCTGTCTCTTCCCAGGAGGAGACTGACGGATGTGCAATTCAGAAGAACAATCCCTTTTTTCCTACTGCCTTCCTGGAATGGGGGATGATGGGGGTTGGAGGGGAAGTGAGAAGTAAGTTAACATCCCTTTTACCAGCTGTGCCAGCTACTATGAGCAAAATAGACACAGCAAAGCATGTCAGCATTGTACTGCTCTCCCCCTGAAAGAATAGAATTGTTAAAAAAAGATAAGATAGGGAACAGGGGTGACCAACAACTTGTATGTTTGGTCAATATAGAAACCCAAACAACGTAGTGTAGTGCATCCTATTGCTTTTAGCATCTGGCATAACTGTTGTCTTTGGTCATGTAAGTCATGTTTCATCTAGGTCCCCTGTTACTAGAAAAGGATGACAGGAGAGTTGGTCTTACCACTATGGGTTAATAGTTACATTTGTTCTGGTTTTGTACAAAGACTGCCATATTGGGGTTTCTGTCTATAAGAGTTAAAGAAGTAGATTTGTGTGGAGGATGAGAGTTTCGCTATTGTGAGATTTTTAAGAGTAGCTTTTTTGCATGATTGTTATGTTATTGCTGTGGCTTAATGAGGAAAACACAAAAACTAATGTTTTCTTAGTTATCTAAATATAATAAAAGCAGCAGAAGCAGAAAAATCTTTCTCACTTGCCTTGGGATCCTAGTTCACATTGTAGCAGGAATTCACAGCCAAGAACATCACATTTTATTATGGTAATGAAGTTCTCCAGTATGCAACAGGAGGCTGAGTTTCTGTAATTAAGGAATGAGATTGGATTTAGTGGGACAACTGAGTTCAGACCAACCGGCTATTTGCATTAGAAGATTTTTTTTTAATGAATAAGAAGAAGCAGGGCACTGAAATGTCACAAGAATTTCTTGGAAATTTGTTACTATAGATACCCTTTCTCAATGAATTGGAGAAGGGAATTCCATGAGGGCTTTATTATTACCATACTAAGATCTTAAAGGATTCTTTTCATCATGACCATTTTCCCCTTGCCTGGCTGCATCAGTGGTGACCTAAACTTCGAAATCTAGCTTGTGTGTAATAAGGAAGCACAGGAACACCAGTAGGAACAAGCACTCTCCTCAGATACTAAAGCCAGTGTTCTTTATAACAGTGGGCAGCAGAAATCAGTAATGCCACAAAATAAAGAGTTAATGTTAGTGTGACTGTAATCTACTTCAGGGAGTTATCCAAATGATCTGGTGACCTAGTGTTGTACAGAGAGAAGGAAAGAACATATGTATGTATGCATAAGGAAGGTAATGGGCAGCACTCATTAAAGTCTGGGGAAACTGAAATATTATACTTGGGTTATCAGAAATAAGAACAGCAGAATAAATGTTCTTAATGGACTGTGTGAACAGTTAGCACCACGAAAACTGAGAACTGTAGAGAAATTGTCCAACTGTGCTAAAAGATTGTACTTGAGCAGTGAAATTGAAATTGAAACAAAGTTAGCAGCTGATCTGGGATCTCTCGCTACTCGAAGCAGTTGCCTGAGTGACAGAAAAACCAGAAAAGCAAAGAAAAGAAGCCAGAAGAAAAACTATTATATTTCACAGCTGGAAAATGAATTACACTTGTGTGTGTGTAAGTACACACTAAGGAAATAAAGTGGATAGGGTTTGGAGTAAATGCCTCCAAGACTTGCTTTAGCAGCTTTCCAATTCAGTTAAACAGATTCCAGGATCTGACTAGGGAATCCCTCTTCTTACCTTTCAGGATACAAAAGGGAAGAGGTTACAAATTAAACAATATACTGAGAGAGTGGGAATTTTCTGGGGACCATTGCTTATCTCCATTAGATGGAGAAATGAGACTCTAGTTATGCAGCTTACAGATGCTGAACAAACAGTGCTCAGCCCCTCAAATGTGTGCTTGGTGAGATCCATCTGTGTGACAACAGCTGTTGCTGATAAAGTGTGACAGGACTCAAAACCTAATTATTGATCCAGCATGTGTCATTATTGCTGCCTTTTCATGAAAAAGACCTGCCTTTCAAAAATCAACTGGAATAATTTATTAAACACTGGAAAAAAAGAACAAAGAAGGAAGGATCTAGTGAAGAGGCAGCAATGAAACTGTTTTACCATGCTGTCAGCAGCTGAAGCATTGAAATATCTTTTATAAATTAAATGGTGAGAGATTTATTCTGCTAGGAGGGGAAATGTAGTAGAGTTCTTCCAGAAATTTGCTGCATTTGAGATCTATCCTGCTCATTGAATACGGAGTAGATATTGACTTTTCCATGATCATGGAAAAGAAAAACAAGACAAATATGTGATTTTTCTGTTATCTTCTGATGCCTGAAAATGAAGCTGTGGCTTTGTGGGGTAGAGCAAAGGACCCCTGGAGAACACTGTATGGTGGTTGAGCCATACCTATGGTAATGATTCACTAGAGGTCTGATTCCTCAGGCTACATGTGGAGAGTTCTTTTCCTCCACCAGACTTTTAAGTTTAGAAGAGGCTTGCATCTTATGTCAGGGAAAAGCCACTGGGTTTTGTTTTAGAGAAAACAGGGTTTTGTTTTAGGGAGATGTTACACCCCAGTCCAGAAATATTAAGCTTTACTTGGTGTTACACTTTAATTTCGATCCTCAATAATTCCCACACAGAACTTTTTCAGAGTCTGAGTTCTTTGATACCTTGAGTTCACATCAAGAGAAAAGCTACATATTTTCTCTAAGTGATTTCTTTTAATTTAGTGAGAAAATAGGCTTTCTGGCAAAAAGGGTTTACAGAAGCAACATATAACCAAGGAAAATATTCCACAAAAGCATTACACTTAATAATAGGCTCCTAGAAACAAACGGACTTCCCTTCCTCCCCCCGAACAGTATTCTGAGCTCTGCTTCTACACCCTTCCAAAGGTTTTACTAGGCAGCAGGCATTGCTGTGGAGTAGGGAACCTTCGTTGCACTTAGCAAACACCAACCCAAAACTTAAGTGAAATACCACAACTTAAGTGAAATACCATTCAATCGGTTTTAAGTTTGCCACAAGAGGAAGAAAAGAGTAAAGGAAGAAAAGAGAGAAGAAGGAGTAAAGAAAGAAAGAGAGGGAGAGAAATAATTACTGCCAAGAGGTCACAGGTTGGCTGGTCCGGAGACAGAAGGCCAAACTAAGATGGAACCTATGTGTGCACCTCTTTTATAGACGTTGGCTACTGTGGCCGTGCCCTCCAGGAGGGACATGGGGGTCACTGACCCCTCACTGTCCCCCTGGCCAAAGTGAGGGGTGCCATAGCCAGTCAGAGGCTCCAGGGGGCACAGTATGGGCGGGCTACCAGGTGGGTGTCCCGCATGGTCCCCATGCCATGTACCATGTGCCTTCCGACCATGGGTCCATGCTGGCCGCAGGCCTTGCCCTGTGGACAGGCCTGGCCATTGCCTGCAGGCCTCGGCCTAGCCCTTCCCCCACACACAACACACAGAGAAGATGGTTGATTCAACCCATCAATCGAACAACTCAGTAAGATACAAATCTGGTCTCTAACAGGAGGCCAGACCACTGCCATAATAAGGTGGTACCTACCAAAAACATCAACAGTCTCATTAGTGGTCTCTAATTAGCAGATCTCTTCCAAATAGGGTCATGAGATACAATCACTGAAGTTTCAAGAAGGTAAGCAAGGAAACAGAGCTTGGGGGGGTATTATTTTTTTAGCAATATTATATTCCTTGAACATGGGCATTATAGTCCTAGGTTATTTGCACACCGTTTCTGTCAAAGTATTTGTAAGATCCCTTCTCAGGCTTTTGGCATTCTTTCTCAAAATCAGTATTTTGAGCTAACATCACCTATGAGGAGTTCCACAGAAAGCTGCATATGACAAAGCTGAATACACACATCCAGTCTTCTGCTAACCTCTGTCGGATTTCAAATTTAGAGCTATTGTTCCTGAGTTAGGTGGGGTGTACACAGTATACAAGAAACATATTCTGAATAAAGCATCAGTTACCAGTTGCTAAGACCTTTGAGCTTGATGAGCACTGCAGGGTTTGTTCCACCACTTCTAAGAGTCTAGCCCATATCATTTCTGATACAGTGAATTGTAGGTGTGCTCCTTGCATTATTCTTGTCTATTTTCTATTGTCTACTGCCAAGGCATGAGCATTTCTGGATTTTTGTACATCTGTTCACCAAAAGACAATCATGTAATGAAAAAGGATGTGGAAGAGAAGCCAAATAACATCCCTCAAGTCAGTTTAAAGAAACTTGATATTTGGTTGTTTATAATCTCAGTATGTTAGTTGTTTGTTCTGTGATAAGAGCATTTTTGGTGCGGACACTGAGCCACAAGACTAGTTGCAGCAATGCAGACAGTGTTTGTCTGTTATTTAGGGAAATGAAGTGGGAGCCGGGAAGGTCCTGGGTCCTAGACCAAGCCGAACTAATGACTCATCATGTAACTATGGAAAAGTGCATTTAACTCAGTTCTGCAACATTGCAGAAATCAGCCCAGCTGCCAAACTGAATCCAAGCAGGTTTTAAGTCTAAAGTCAGTGGCACATATGGGAAAGATGAATCCTCTTTTTTTTATTCTGGGTAAATAAATGTAAATTCTGCATTATTGTCTCTTGAACCATTGTTTTATGGTATAGCTATGGTAATATTCTTGTATAGTCAAAGGGATATTTTGAATTAAATGGAACCTCCTCCCCCCCAAAAAAGCCTTCCCACTCCTTCCATGAAATTTATGGGGAAGCAGATATGACGGATGAAGAAACATCCAGTGAAAAAACTGTCATTTATTTTTTTAGGGTACAGGATATCTTAATTCAACCATTCTAGGTTTCAGATTTTGTAATCTACAGATACAAGTACCCTATATTGAGTTACAGATTTTTTTTCCCCTGAGTAGGTAAGTAATTAAAAGAGCTTTTTGGTAGAAGTAGGGATTGAAATATATCGTGTGAGTTTTATGAGTAGGAATTATAATGCTTCTTCTGTTTGAATTTTTTTGGTGGTCTTAACATGCATTGGGACATCTTAAAAAAAAAACAAAGATCTTTTGCCGGTCCTTTCTTTTCTCATACAAGAAAACATATTAAGACATTTTCCTAATCAGAAGTATATGAGAAGAGATTATCACCGATAGTTGACTATCAGTTTTTATATCCACAAGAAAGAGATTGGTCTTTTACTGAATACTTTCTTCTATATTTTAGATTACCTTCCTTGACTCCATTGCAAATAGTAAAACTTTCACAGATACCTTCATATAGTCCTGATATGTTAGATCCTCTACTGTACCTTCTTTATCTGCTATACCTTTACCCAAGGCTTTTACCAGTGGCAACACTGATCAACTCAGAGCAGAGAGAAGGCAGCTTCAGGGAAGAGATTAAGTTTTGAAATCTAAAGTGAAAAGTGAAATGGGTCAGTAAGAAAGCTAGTTCTCATGGGCTTTTTCTTGACTGAAATAGAAAGGAAATAGTGGGTGTTGCATCTGACCAAGCAGTTAGCAGTAAACATTTCCATGGTCAAATGCAGTTCTTTCTCCAGTTTGTTGCAAATCTCTTACCCATTCTTCTCACTTTGAAGGAAATACCAGTCCAGTCCCAAGAAGAGGTTCTGAAAAACTGCATAACAAATTTCCACATTTAATATTTCCACTAGAGTCATTTGTCTAACAGGCAACTCTGAAAACTGAGTCAGGGCTGTAAGCATTGTACTGGACTGGACTTGCCCTTCAGTATGTATGATAAAAGCAGTATCAGTCAATCTGTGCTGTCACTGATAAACCTGTGCAAATCCATTCCTTTCAAATCATGCTCTAAGGGGTAATTCCTTACTTACAGTTCTTCGTTACATTTCTAATTGCAATTTAAATTATTCTGCAGGAAGAACTTATATTCAGCTCTCTTTATTTCTCTGCTATATTTGATTCTACAGGCACAAGATTAAAAAAGGCCATTAAAAACTGTCACCAACCTCATCCCTCCCAGGATCTCTGAAGTAAAACCAGATCAGCAGGTTATGTCTGTAAAGTTATCAGAGGAAAACAAAGTAACTAATTCAGTTGATAAAAGCAGTTCATACACAATCATTTTTAAGTAATTACACAAAACATGAAACAGGAATAAAATTTCAGTGGTTATGCTCACATTTCGGGAAACCATGGCACCATGACACTGCAGTGAACAAATACAGATATTGCAACCATGCAAACAACTGTACAACTGGTTTCTGTCAGTCCCTTCCTCACGAGCAGGGCTAGTGCAATTACATTGCTGCTGGTTCAAAAGCAAAAATCTTTCCTACATTTGCAGGCTGGTTTGTTCTTAGTGTAATAGGTGCAGATGACTTTTCAGAAATACTGGATGCCTATCTGAAGTATGATTTAGCAACTTTTAAGATTTACCAATCACTAAGAATAATATGTTCTTAAGTAAGTTTCCTGCGTCTGCCAATTTACGTAGGTGAGTAAACTAGACAGGTCAAATAACTGGCGTGGTTTATAAATAGAGTAAAAAAAAATATCTCCATATATAGACTAGTATCCAGACTTTCTATTGTTTCAAGCAAATGATATCATTATTTGGATGTCTTTCCAGAACTGAAAATGACTAGACTTCGGAAACCAGAAGTAGTTAAATATAGAAATTGCTACTTTAATGAGTGGATGCTGTGTTTCATTATTATGCTACTAGTATGTGAACAAATGTCTTTCTGTTTTTAGGGATGGGAAAAGAGATTTTATTCCAGTAATATAAGATACTGGACAACAGCCAAATTCAGATTGAGGATTGATAGTGTCTTTGACCTCATTCCTTTATGGAAAATATTCTTGATCCACTGTGCAGTATAACTGCACATATGAGTTGTTAACACTGTCCACTTAATCACACCTTGCATAAGCCTTGTGCAGATCAAATACAAAGTGTGCAGCAGTTTGCATAAATGAAATAATAGAATAAAAATTAAAAGAGAAAGAGTGTCACGGATTCCCTGGCAAGTGATTACATCTACTTTGGCAAGTCAGAGGACTTTATTCATTGCTGATAACTAGAAAACACTACTTCTGACTCCTGTAGTACTGCTTTTTAAAACCACTCAAGTAGCTTTTGTGGAGATACATTTAATTTCTAGGGATGGGTAGCTGGGAATAAGGACTCATGTTAAGGTATCACAGCACTGTTGCTCTAAAGACCACCACCCTTCTAGATGAGGAATACCATGTTAAATGTTAATAGAGAGTCTGTTGTCTCATAAGAAAAGGTAATAGACTAAAATAATATGCATCTCTAAAAGCATGCATTTACAAAGATGGAATCAAGTTAACAAGATATCAAAACAAATTTTAATTTACCAATCCAGATTTTACTTTAGCTACTGTTGCATCCTTTACCTTTCTCTCAGATTCAGCTAAAAACTCACTCAACTCATTGCCTCTACCTTTGTCCCTCTCTCACCGGAGGAGGGCAGGCAGAAGGGGAGCAGCACAGCAAAGTCTTACTGGGCTTATATCTGTAGGGTTTTTTTCTGCAAGCAAACCCAATTCTGGTCTCGGTAAAACTGAGCAACAGTTTTGTTGTCCTTCTGTAATCACTGTAGGCCATAGGTATCAGTTAATGTCTGTGTAATATTTGCCCCTTTGTAAGATGTAGGAGGTATTTTTAACCATGGCTGCACACTCTTCCAAGAGCTTAGTTTGCCTGCAGCATCACCTCTCTCTTTCTAGCACATATTCAAGCCTTATTTGATGACTAAGACAAAATTTTTTATTTCTTTAGGCAGATAAGTTACCTGTCTCAAATAGAGAAGTGCCAGATGACATTTTTCTTCCTTTTCTGGATGCAGTTTTGCTCTAGGAAAAGCCTTCTGCATCTTAACCCTTTTTCATTAGCTCCTGAAAGCTGGAGCACTTTCATGCAGAGACCTGTGGCTGTTTTTTAAGATTCACTTTCCCATGGCATTACAGATTATTCAAAAATAAGGAGTTGTGTCTACTTCTTGCTGTTTGACATTGTAAAGTGTTTAACTGATTTTTCCCATCTTATATTCTAGTCTCTTTCTTAGGATAACATATAATCATCTCTATGAGAGGGAAAAAAGGCAAAATACAGACGAATGCAACTTCATTACCTGTAAAATATGAGACTCCCATTCACTGACTTCTTAACAGAAAATGATGTCACAGCATACACCGCTTGCTTGGAAGTGTGCTGTTGGCAAACAAACTCACATTGGGCAGGTGGGCAAGACTCCTGGACAGTTATTCAAGTATCTGTGCTTTATATTAAGGCAGGTTTAAGAATTACTCTCTGACTCAGCCTCCTAAAGATCATAGTTTTTGGGGGGTTTTTTGGAATACTTACTATATCACAGCAGCTCCTTCTGGATTCTTTCTGGTTTTTGGGATAAATATGTGTTTGGATGAAAGCCATAAAATTAGAAATGCTTTTATGAAAATGTGAAGAATAAGTTCACACTGTATCCTGTCTGGCTTCTACCATTTTTCCAAGGCAGTGTCTCCGGACTGCAACAAGAGAACTTTTTAATTTGAAGAAGGGATGATAAATTAGTGCCTCAAATAAAGAGAACATGTGGAGCCGTGAAGTTTCACTTTGAAGTGAAACTACGCAGCCTTCAAACCAAGGCTGTGTGCCAGAAGATTCATATAACCAAGAGTCACAAGCCAGTCTATAAGAGGAAAGTCTTTTATAGCTTCACTTCTGAGAGATACAGAATTCATGTTTGCCATTGCTGGCTCAAACATACTTATTGAGACATACTTGACAGGACAAGTTTCTGTCTATTTGGGTCTTCTTAGCATCAGAGACTTCATATTCTCTTGCCCTTCCTTCCGTCACCCTAAACATCAATCACAGGGATCCCAGTCCCTGGGAACAGTAGTACTTTTCAATACTCCTTTTCTGTTGACATTCTCATGCCCATCAGGACACAGAACCGAAACAAACTACTTGCTTTTTTGGCATCTTGCCTCCTAGTTTTCTCTGTATATTCCATCACAAGAGGAAGACAACATGTGAAACTCCACACCAGCTGATAATACATAATTCATTGCCACAAGTATTGCTCTACTCATTACATTGGGAAGGCTCCATTAGGCAGTGGTTAGGAGACCAGCTCTCATCATACAGCTGGAGGTAAGTCTCTTCATGTTCCTCCTGAGGCCAGTTTCCTCCTCCAGTGATTTTTTTCATTGAAGGATATGTAAATATATGGCTCCCTCTACTTTTGATGGGAAGTGTAAACATTCAGAAGACTTTGAGGTCACATGCTGAATTATTCCAATTGCCATGCATCCAGTCTAGAAAAGGTCCTGGCTCCCATTCAAATATGAAAGAAAGAATTAGTGAATTAATTCTCAGAACAGTTGGAGAGAGCATCCACACCCACATCTTTTCCTTTCTCTCTGACCAATTTATCTCTCCCTTTCCCTTGACAGTTAAGGTCTTCACAGGGATCTTACTGTCCAGTGCTAGTAGCTGCTGGACTGTGGGCAGGTGGTTTTTGATGTCTGGTTCCATCTTTGACATTGTAACTCTGAGGACAGACCAAGCCTGTTACTGGGCAATCCAGGCCTCCTCCGCTGACAGTGTTCTCCATACTTGTTTTGAAGGGGGTTTTTTTACATGTTTTTAGAGAAGTAAATTTGGCAGCGGTCAACAAATGTTTTCTACTCTAAGGAGTAAAATGTTGGTTTTGAGTAAATACAACTGTGCTGTCACATTTGAATCCAATGAAGTTCTTCTCTGTCTGGTTCATTAACAGCAGGACTACTCTGTCATACTCCTGCTTTATTTTTTTCTTCTTTCTTTTGAAGGAAGCAAAAATTAATGTTTCTAAGTCAGGACTATATAAACTGAATTTGAAAATAATGTCCATTTCAACAGCTGAAGGTCAAATGTGGAAGCAGAGGTTCATACTGGAGGTGTGGGCCAGTCTGGTTTCCCTGGTGGTGACACAGAGGGCTGGCTGCCTCACAGGCATGCCAAGAATTCCCTTGGGACTTCCAGGCTGAAGTCTCACGTGAAGCATAAGAATGTGCTGTTCGAATGTGCTGTACACTGCCCCACTGCAGAAGCATGCAGTATGTCAGCACCCCCAGATCATAGTTCAGTTTGTGTTCAGCAAGCTCCCAGACCTTCTAAAACTTGCCTTGGTGAACAGAATGGGGCTTGTCAGGACAGTTGCACCCTAAAAAACTTTATCAAAGAAGATGTCGGTGTGCAGAGTCTTTGATTCTAAGTTGCAATATTTTCATTATAATTTCCGTAATTTTTTTTTAGCTGTATGTGAGGAAATGGCTTATATTTCCTGGTCTTTCTGTACTCATAGAACTGTACTTTGAGGCCTCTCCTCTGATTGCCTTTGTTCTTTCTTAGTATACCAAGCCTTGAAGTGAAGGTACTTGAATGGGCACACAGAGACGACAATTACTCAAGCATGGCCAAGATTAGCAACAAATAAATCATTAATGTGTGGAAAACTTTAAAGAAAACTACATGTATATTTCTGGGTTTTTTAAGAGTTTGACTGAAGGAAACTGCATTTAAGTCGTCTGTTGTTGGCTGAAGGTGCATAAGTACAGAAATAATATTGTTTGGGGACAAAAAAATTATGAGAAAACAAGAGGACAAAAAAGATTTTGTGTTGGGACACCCATATTTTATGCTTGCTATTCACATACATAAAAATGTGAAAGTATTTACACTAGGCAAATATACAAGCTTTTCAAACATAGGTGGCAGTTACTTACATGTTTTCGCTTGCTTGTGTTTAAGTAGTGTTCATGTTCCTTGAACGTGATAAATATATTCATCCCAGCACAGTGACCCAATGATGTTAAAAAGAGAGCCAGAAAAGTCCCTCCTCTCTCTTTCTATTAAATTGCTTTCCTCATTCCCTTTCTCCATCCATTCTGGTCTGGTTCACAGCCTTCTGGTTAAAGCTTTCCTACGTGTATGTGTTTGTTTGATTTTCTCCATCAGAGATCTGCATTTAGTTCTCCCATTTCCTGAGAGTCTGTGCTGAATGTTATGCTATTGTGTGCAGTGAATGGACTTGAGTAAAGCTGCTTATCTCAGTTTTCTGCTACTCCATCATCTTCTCCAGCTCTATTTTAAAAATAAGGGATCTGTAACCACATTTTCCAGTATGTCAGTGTCTGTGAGCTGGGCCCCTGTGGAGATAGCTAAGTTAGTAGATAAAAGAGGACAGGGAGTGACTTGCAAATATTCATCTGTTCTGGACTGCTCGGACCTGGTCTCCACCAGGTAAGCCAGCTCTAGAAATGCTTAGCTTTGAACACTGTGGATGTAAGCAGTTCTGTATCACTTGCCCAAAGAGCTGGGTGTCTGTCTTGAACCCTTCATGTGTGGTAGTTTCTGCCTGGTTTTCAGAACCCAGAGCAAATTGAAATTGGAATCCACATGGCTGGGTCAACACATATGTGTATGTGTGACCAGAAGCAAAACTTCTGCCAGCAAGAGGAGGAGATGGACAAGATATTTTTGTGCCTCCAGGATGAAGTGAAAGCTTTGTAAAGGGGTCTTACTCCACAAATCCAACTCTCCCCCTTTAGACTGGAGTTTTTAGACATAACTTAAGATTTGCTGATTAAAGAAAACACCTCTCTCTAAGAACCTAATAATTCTTTAATTGGCAAAGTAACACATCACTGTTATTCATATTAATTCACCACTACATCACTGTAAGAAACACTGAATTAGAATTCTGTATTTTGTTCATATTAGTATTTGTACAAAATCACTATAAACAAAACTGATAAATTACTCAAAAGTAATAAATTACTCATTTTGAGTTACAATTCTATTTCCTTTCCTCCTGCAGTTGGTATTCAGGTGTAAGCATATCCTTCCTTACAAGTTTATGCCTTCTTAGCCCACCCTCCCACAGCAAGCCTTTCAGGGACATGCCTGGTCAGGAGACCTCTGTTTTTTCTTTTCCGTGTTTTTACCACCTTTGGATGTTGGTTTCCCTGCCTACATTCCTCCCAAATATACAACCTGCTCTTAGTTTATTTTTCATCATTGGTCCCAATTTTTTTACACTCAAAAGTTGGTGTTTCTGACACTATTACCCTGACATTTTTTTTAATACAGTATTACCATTACAGTTGGCTAAACAAGACAGCCAACCAATTATCCTATGCTGCATTTCTAATCACTTTAGCCTTCTATGATGAGATTTAGCTCAAATGTCTGAAGGAGACCTGATGAGATTCTCTGAATGGTCTGACATGTTGTGCCTATATTGCATAAACCTTAAATTAGATTCTGTAAAGCCCATTTCTAGACTCTGCCTAGACTCTGGACCTTTTAGAGATTAGTGGAATTAGGCATCATCCGAAACATGAGAAAGATCAGAAATTGAAAGTTTTCTCAGCAGACAGCTTTATCCTAAAATATCATTCTGGCGCAAGCACACTTTTCTTCATTTAACTGCATATTGTACAAATCAGGAGATTCATCTCCCCGTTCTTACACTTTTGCAGGGGGTGGATAGCTGTATGTAAGCTGGTCACCTCCACCCACCTTTACGGTTGAGAGAAAGCAGAAGGTACTTTCTGGGAGAGGTGCAGTCGGTTGGTTTAAATGCCAGTATTAGGATGGAGTGCATTGTGTCCTAGGTTTTACTGTTCTCTCCACTGACCAAAAAGGCTTCTCCTGCTCAGATCAAAATAACTGCTTAGGGTTGTCACCACTGGTGTTATGTTCCCAGAAATCTAATTTCATCAAGACATAAATAGTTGTAATACTTTAAAATTGCATTGTCCACCACTAAATTTTAAACTGTGTTTTTTGCAGTCTAATTATTGACGGATATATGTCCATTTAGTTTCCCTTCATCTTGATCGTGTGCCCATGGGTATAATTGTTTTTGACAAAGTTTTAGAAGAATCCTAAACACATTTATTTTTTAACGTTAACAAGCTTATAAGTCATAATGTTTGATACTGTAACTTCCCAGTAATGTAAGATTAAAAATTATGCCATGATCGTATCCTTCGAGAGAGGATAAGCATTCATAGATAGTGGAAGATAACAGAAAATGGTACCTGTGACAAAAAGCTCCCAGAGTCATTCCATTTGCAGTCAAAAAGTAAAGAAGTGGAGATTATATAATAAGGAAAGCTCAAGTATAATCCAGAAGAGGTATATTGATTCTGGTCTCAAATGTGTTCCCATTATGTTCCCCACCTTTGGAGAATCTTCCAGATTTTTATCTTCATTATCTGAAGAATCTATGTGCATAAAAGGATACAAAATGAGAAAATAATAAATAAAAAAAAGCTTCCTAAAATTGTGGAAGAAAACAATTGTGTCCCCACATTAGCTACTGGTATTGTTACAGCATGCAAATTAAAATGTTGTATGGTGGGTAGACAAACAATAGACCTTGAACTTCCATTTGAAATAAGCATTAGCAGCCTCCTTTTTTTTTTACGAGTGCACAAATATCTTCCCATAGTTCTGATTCATGCTCTATTTTCTCCTTAGCAACATTTTACCAAATTTAGAGTCACTCTGCTAATTAAAAAAAGAGAAATAAACTTATTGTTCTCTTTGTTTTTTTTCTGAGTAGGCGAAATTGAAAACTCACATGATCAAATTACTGTATCTGTCTGTTACTGTTAGGCTGGGATATACTGTTATTTACAGCACCAACAAAAACAAATCTCTAAAAGTTAAAAAAAGATCTCTGGAAGTTCAAAATTGACTGTTATCAATGGCAAAACTACTTAGCACACTGCTCTTTAATGGACACCTCCATCCTGCAGAGGAATATGTTAACACAGGCCATATATCTGCATGGCATTCATAAAAATTAATAGAACTATTCCTAATTTCTAAAAAGGAATCGAGGGTGAAACTTTCTAAAATTAAGGATACTGAGAAAAAGATGCAAATTTCATCTGCAAATAATTTAATAAGAGAAAAACCCCACAGAGATAGTGAATTTGTGACCATCCAAATATTTAATTAAAAAATGGACCAACCATAGCAAGCTGCTGGAGTTTATAAAACTGCCTTGTGTTATTATTTCCTCTAAACAGTAGCTTAAAAATAAAGTAGAATTCATAACATGACATTGAACACTGTTACATCCATGAAATAATTTCCTGAATTAACCTCCTAACCTTTAAATAGCTCAGGGCATGTTTTCAGTTCTGTGGACCTCTTTTATCAGTATGAAAACCTTACCTCTTTCATTAAACATGAGAATTAAATATAATGTTGAAAAAAAGTATTTTTATTTATAAAAATAGTTAAGATACAGACATGAACATTCTCATGCAAGCATAAGAACGTGTTTTAGGAACTTCGTATTACTGCTTGTCATAAGAGAAAGAGCCTGCTCTACAAATATAACCAAAGAAGGACTTTGTCAATGCTTGGTGCCTACTCCATACCTTTTATTCATTTGGCTCCTGGGGAGGAATACAAATCTCAAAGCTGTGTTTTCAGGTAGTGGGAAGACAGAAGTGGATACTTGAGAAACGTAACCCAAAAACCTCAGGTGTTGAGTAGGAGATTGCTTAGAGCCATAAGAAAAATGCTAAGCATGGCAGCATTGGTCCCTCTCTGTGTTTCACCTCCTTAAGTCAGAGCTAGAGGCAGGAACAGCAGTATCACTGCCTATTTAAGCAACAGCATAGCAGTTCAGAGCACCCATCCTGTTTTGGAGGCTTGTTTATACCCCTTTCATCTCCCTTTCATGAGATGGTGTGCTCAAACTATGAAAGAGGAAGAAAGAGTGAAGAAATCATTTGAATCAGGTTGCCAGGAAGGGAGCAAGTGACACAGAGCCTGACTCTGTTCCCTACAGCTGGGTTGCCTTGCTCTAAGGAGCAGTGCATGTGAAGTGCCCTGAATAAGTGTCTGTGGTTTACAGTAGCCACTGGACTTCAGTCATTCTCTCTTTTTCTTCTGACTGTATTAATTATTCACTGTGGGGCAAGCAATGTTCAGAAGTAGTGACAAGAAATCCTTTTGTCCTTTCCCAGATTACTTACTAGACTGTGGGACACTTTCAGCATTCAGAACCCAGGGTTTAGGTGGGATGAAGGCTGGTCTTCACAGTATTCCTAATTATTAAGTTACAGTTATAAAAGTCATACCACAGTATGCACAGCAACTCTACTGTTCAGGTTTCTGAACAGGACTGCGGCTGCTGTGTTTCATGCAGGCACTTACTAAGTATAATCTGAGCTGGCCTGCCTGTTGAAGTCCATCCAAGGATTTGCATGGAGTGGTGCATATTTTGTGATCCATTTATTTGCCGCCCAGGCTAAGGTAGTTCTGGACAAGCACGAGAGATGTAACTGGAACCATCTACTTAAGCTAGGTCTAACTTCTAAATCACAGTGGTTGGTTGCTAGAAAGTTTTATGTGCCTCCAGAATAGGCAGCCATTGAAGAGGAGAAGGCAGGAGTTTGGCTTATGATTTTGAATGTGATATCTACACCTTTCTTTTTGCCCACCCATAAATATTTCAAAATACAGCGACGATTTAGAGCATGCATAGAAGGGTGTACTGCATTGTGACCTGGGACTTAGTCTGTGTCCCTAAAGAATCCAAACAGCTGCACTTCCATGACATATCTGTTGCATGTGTCAAAAAAATGTGTGAGATACTGCTTAGCATGGAGCTGTAGTGTTTTGAAAATGTGGAGGAAATGAATGAAGTAACCTTGTATTTCTTGACACTGATCTCCAAGAACTGGAAAGCCACTCATGGCTGCTTCTAAGCATAGATTAAAGAGGTTTCAACTGTAAGTCCTAGATCTGATCCTGGTCTTTGCTTGAGCAGTTCCCAGAGAGTCTGCTAATCAAAGCTTATTGTGCTGTGCCAGGTATTCTAGCTGATATGTTTTAACTTTTGTTTTATGTGTGTTCTGGTTTGCAGGGTGGAAAGAAGAGTTACACAGGACCATGTGGAGGCAGAGACTGCAGTGGAGGATGTCAGTGTTTCCCTGAAAAAGGAAGCCGTGTAAGTAACATTTTTTTCCTTTAAAACATTCTTGATGGTACCAGTTTAATGCTGTTTACTATAGGTAGACTTTCATCAGACTGCTAAGATTATTAAAACAATTATTCTTTTTCAGGCAAAAGTTCCTACTGTTTCATTTTACTTTCTCAAAAGCTTGTAGATTTGAAGAAATACTTTGTTATGAAATGTAGCCCAGGGACCTGATGGCCATGACAAGCTGATCAGATCAGAATTTTAGGGATGCTATGTTCTATAGCGTCATTTGATTCTGCACTAAATGGATATGCTAAATGAATATGGACAAAATCACTCAATAATATTCTTGAAGTCTTTCTGATGAAATGTTATCTGTTGAAAAGATACCCCATACATGCATGGGATACATATATTTGATGATCTTCAAGGGCTTTTCCAACATAAATGATTCAACAATTCTGTGATTCTATGTGATTTCCACTAAAGCAAGAAGAAATTAAAGCAAGAAGGAAAGCATGCAAAACCTGAAATCCCTGCTGGAAGGGAACTGCTTAGGACTTCGAGCATTACGTTGTGGCTGATAGTCTGTTCTTTGTTTTGAGGACTAGTGAGGAATGAGGCAGAGGAAGGGAGATGGGGTGGAGGGGATTAGCCACCTGCCACGAAGAGCTCTGAGAAATAGGGCAGTTCCTATGCTGTATGGCTGGGAGCCCTGGCTGGCAGGCTCCTTCTGTACAGCTTGGTCTTCTGCAGCTGAGACAGTGACTCAGCCTTTTCCATCCACCCATCTCTAAGAATAGGTCAGGCAAGAGATGTGGCAGCAGGTCATGTGCTTGTTGTTCTGCTATCATAAACCTCATAAGATTTTTTAGTTCTCTGCCTTCCCTCCATGCAGCAGGCCATCAGTCCTCATTCCCATTGCATTCCTCAAGCTTGACTCCACGTCTGAGTGGAGACAGAGGTGGTAGGAAAGTCACAGTGTAGGTGGGAGGAAAGGAACACTCTTGTTTACAGCAGAAGTCCTGGTGTCTCTATGGAAGTCAGATGATCCTGAGGTTATCATGCCATGAGGACTGTAATGGTTATACTCCCATCCCCTGACCATGAGCTGCTCATGATCTGCTTTCCATTACAATAACTCAATGGCAAAATGATGAAGCTGAGGACAAACAAGCTCTACCCCAAGATGCAGCTTCCCAAGGGACTCCCTCCAGCTGTTACTGCCTTACCTTCATCATCCAGCACATGAAGTTTGGCAAGTGCCTCTTGCCACTTCCCAATTTTGACTCAAAGTCAAAACCTGATGCTGTAAGATGCTCACTAGAGTTCATGAAAATATCTGTTGCAAAACTACCAACTTTTGTGACTGAAATATTTTTCATGTAACCTTCAATTTCAAGTTACCAAGTCTGCAAGAAAAAAGAGGTAGTTAAACAGAAGTAACTGCATAGGTTAGAAAAGCTGAAAATGTAAAATTGCCGGAGTAGAGAACCACTCAGGTGCCACTGACGAGAAGCTCCCTGTGAGTTACTTACCATCTAGACTGAGAGGGGAGGGCAGATTTTATGTACTTGCTTGCCACTCTCACTCTTGAATTTATCTCAGGAAAGTAAGTAACCCCACTTACTAATCACACTGGCCTCCCTTTAAACAGATACTCAAAAGTAGAAAAGGAGTATAATAAAGAATATAAATTATATTTTGCTGCTTGTATTTAATTGTGCAAGATGTGAAGAAGTATTGGGAAAAGGGATTTACAGAATTCTATAACACTGGAAAAATTGTATTTTACCTCCCTACCATGATACATCTCATTCTGACTTAGCATACACTGCCTGTATTTTCTGTCTGCTGATCTCTTCAGATGTCACAACCTCTGTTAAACATCTGGTTTAAGGAACAAGATTGGCCTTTAGAGTCTAGTCAAATTTGGCATAGCTTTTGGTCTCATGCTAATCCTCAATGGGAATATTTATTTTCACAAAACCTCTGTATAATCTGGCACGACACACGTTTTCTGTTCGAGGTGACTCATTACATGCACAATAGACATGTTGCATGTTTGCACTTGTAAGAGTGACTGAAGCAGTCTGTCAGAGCCTGCTGCTGCAGTGACTCTCCATCTTGGATGCTTCAGAGCTGTCATTTGCAGGACACCTGGAACTCAGTTGGGAGCAACGCTGCCAAGGTCTGCAGCCTGCTGTCAGGCCTACCGTCCCCTGGAAATTCAGTCTGTTCATGACAGGTCTCCCAAAACCAGGCAAATAAAAGCACTTTCTTTGGATTCCTGCTACTGAATGCACATCAGCAGCTGTTGAGTGAAGAGAATTCATTGAAGTGGTAAATACAGTTGCAAACTATGAAAGGAGTAAAGGTCTGAAGAAACGCCTACTCTTTATTTAAGTGTGCTTCTACTTCATTTGCTGTCATTGACTCAGTTGCAGTATTAAGATAGATCATTTGAGTAAAGATGCTTATTAGTTGTCTTAATCCAATTACTTTTGTTTTTTAGAAAGGGGTTTTTGCAAAATATGCCCACTGATACCTCCTGGGGCTCTCTGCTAGAGGCAGAGAGGCACTGTTGAGATGTGTGAGGATTCAGCCAGGTTTTGGGGATTTGTGTCAGGTCTCCAGGCGCCAGACAGCTGGAAGCCCTGTGCTTCTGTCTACATTGCTTTTGTTTCAGGACTGATAAGTGTAGGCATGAAGACACAGGAAAGTTGAATTGTGCTTCACATGGGCAGTTTCTAGGGACAAAAGGCAACTTAGCAGAAATCAATGCACGCACTTAGCAGCCCTACTGGACAAAGATATGTGGTTTTAGTTTTTCCTCCATCCTGTTTTGGCTGGGTTCAGCCCTGAAACTTTCCCTGGGCTCAGACACAGCTGAAATCCGGTAGGGACAGAAAAATAAAACAGCAGAAGTGACATCTGCCCACTGTAGTGGTCTGGGAGCTTCTGCAGCTAGGCAAAGGCAACAGTTAGCCCGCAACCTCCTGCTTCTCGTCTAAGCTGCTCCCAGTGTTCTGAGAGCACCTGCAAACATTCCCAGGAGGAAAACTGGTCCAATTCAAATGTTAGAGAATCAAGACATTCCTGATAACCATGTTTGCAATTCACAGCAAATGCTGAGCTGTTGCTTGGAGAAGAGTCTGAACAAATATTTCTTGGGCCACACATGTTCCCACCTCCTGTCTTGCTTTTGAGTTCACACCTTCAGAGTAGAAAGAGTAAAGGGAATTTCCTCCATAAGTTGGTTTTTTGTTCCTAGTCTCTAATGACACTCTAGCCTTTGTTCTTTTTCACTGCAGCTTAGTTATTTTCCATTGTATTTACTGTTAGCTGGTTACGAATATCCAATCTATCTAACCATACCTTGCAATTAGGCAGGTGGTTGGAGCTGGGGCTGAAGGAGCCAAGCTTGGGAATCACCCTCTGCCTCATCTCCCCTTCTCACAGCTGGCAAAAAGCTCAGTGATGTTGCAGTGAGAATTGAAGCTCCTGAAGGAGTGTTCAAATCCACATGTAAAGAAAGTGTGGTATAAGCCTCAATGGAAGGCACAGAGTGAAAAGGGAAAGACAACAGACTCATCTTCTCCCTAAGATGAGACAGATTCATCTTCTCATTTTCTTCTAAGACAACTTTTCCTAAATTGTTCTCCTAAGACAACAGTCACCCTTTCCCTATGCTACATGTGGAGAACATAGTGTAAGGAGTACCCAGATGCCTGAGTAAGAGGGAAAAGAGTAAAGGGAAACACTGATACAGTATTGAAATTCTGTTTTGAATGAAACAGAAACACTGGATTAAAGGAACAAAAAACCCCCTAAATTAAAATCATCTGTTTTCTTTCTTTTTCCTCTAGATTTTTATTGCAACTCCTAAAATCTTGATATTTATAGTCCTTTGCAGACTCTATATTGGTCAGGGAACAATATATGTGCCTTTAAAATTTGTTAAACATTAATGCACTTACATAGGAAATGATAACTCCTTTCAGTACAATGGCCAACTGTTTGACCTATTGAAGTTCATAATCAGCCTCACTTCATAACCAACCTAGAAAGCTTTATAGAAAGTGGAAGTGAGTGGAAATCTTTTTGATCTTTCTGTAGAGTGAGAAAATGCACTCTTTTGAAATCTCTCTTTGTACTTTCTGAGTCAAGCGTCTGACAGTGCTCAAGCCGTTTAGCCATTGTTTTTGCAAGGGGCTGGAATAATGGAAACTGAAATTAAAAGACAGCTTTTTGTCCCCCCATAAAGGCCATTTTTGGGAATGCCTGAACATTCCTTTTTAACCAAGACTGGCATGAGGGCTCAGTAGAACTCCCTTACAGATATCTGTTATATTGCTTTCGCTAATGCAATGGCCATGGGTAAACTATTACCAGTTCATCTATAATTACTCCTGTCTGCTTTTGGATGCCATACAGTTGGGAAATCTAGTGTCTGATATTCACTTACAAGCATTTTCCATAGAAGTTTAAATCTTAATACATGGGCTAGATCTAGATGTTTTTCATCATAATTAAAAAATAAAAAAAAACCACATCAACAAAATATTACACATAAATACCTAAATTCTGTTATTATATCTTAGGGAGATGTTTAAATCAAATAAAATAATTTTATCAACTGTTAGTGTAATTCTTGTACATCACAATTAACTGGCTTCTAAGCTGGTATAATGGCAGTAGCTCCTTCTAACTCTTTGTTAGTATAAACTGATATATCTGATGAAATCTTTTTATATGCCCTTTTTTATGCTAAATTAGAACATAAGAAGCATCTTCTCAAACTGGACCAGTCATACATGTAGCCCACTACTCTATTCCCAGCTGTGGCAGTAAGAGATGCTGTTTATGGGGAGCACAGAGTTCTGGCAGCTTTCTGCAGTCCATTTCACTTATACCCAAGATAACCCAATTTATATGTTCCTTTAGTATCTGTGTTTTTCCCCGAATTTGTCTAATAGTTTTTTGAAGCTGCTGTAACTGTGTGTCTTCACAATCTCTAGTGGCACAAAGGAGTTCACTACTCAAATTATGTCAGTCATGTCTCAAATTATATAAATTATATAAATCACTCTCTAACCTGTTCTATGCAAATCTCCCTTTGGTTTCATTGAGTACATGCTATTTCTAGTACTCTAAGACTTGGAGCAGTTCTATGTTTATGTTGCTCACTGCTTCCCTAATTTTGTAATTCTCAGTTTTATTCCCTCTCATTTTTCTCCTGTCCAAAAGGACAAGTCTCCGCCTTTTTAAGTTCTCTTTTGAAGGCAACATTCCAACCTTTAGTCCCTTTATTCTACTCTCTCTTTTGCAAGAGACCAGAAGTGTACACGGAACACAGGATTATGGATGCACTGAGCAAATTGACACCCATCGTTTTCTTCTCAGTATCATTCCTGATGTTCCCCAACACTGAAGCCTATCTGCCCACCCAGTTTAGTGGGGTCCTTCTGGATCTCCCAGCATGGGAGATCACCAGATCTCCTCATTCCTCATCACCAGCATCACATTTAACAAACTAAGAGAGATTAGTATCATCTATGGACTCCAATGTTTCACAGTTCAGTCTCTTCTGCAGATGACTGATGAAATCTTTGCTAAAACCAGTTAGAGCACACATCTGAGAGGACCTGTTGCTGTTGTCTCCATTTTGAAATATGGCCATCAGGTACTATTCTTTTCTTCCTAACAAAGAACAGTTTATCAAAATAGTCTTGAGAATCCAAATATGTTACAGTCACTAAGGTTTTCTTTACCATGCTTATCCTTGTGCTCAGTTACTGTATTCTTTAAGGTGCACTACTGCCTTGCTAAGCAGGAAAGTCAAATAAACTGGCCCACAGTTCACAGGGTCTCCTCTTGAGCCTCTTTTCCACATGGAAGCTTGGTTGGCACCAGCCCACTGCTGCAGTGGCAGTTTGTAATGTTGAGTTACACACTTTGGCCAGCAGTTCTGCAGTTTCATACTTGAGTTCCTTCAGAAGTTACAGATGAATGCCCCCACTCCTGTTCACTTAGTAACGCCTGCCTTACCTATTTTATCTACTTCCTTTATATTTACCTGAAGTTAATCTGTCTCAAGGAATAACTTGGATCTGGGACCTTCTCAAACACCTTCAGCAGTAAAGACCTATGCAGAGAAGTCACTGAGTGTCTCTGCTATGGCCTTATCATCCCTGAGTGCTCCTTATAAGCCCTTGGCATCACGTGTACTGCTATTTCCCTTGATGACTTCTTGATTTTCTTTAAACATCTTTTTACTGTCAGCTTGATTGTCTTCTGCAACATTTTCTCATTCATTTTTAGCCATCCTGGTTGCCATTTACTCTTAATCTGTTTCTTATGGGCTTTCCTGTTCATTTCAGCAGTTTTTTAAATACCAACCCTTTTGCCTACAATAGCCTCCTTAGCTTTTTTTATGAGCTATGCAGGGTTTTTATTGAACCATTTTACTTTCTTTTTGATATGTGACACATAGTTTACCAGGATTTTTAATACAGTGTTTTTGAAAAGCCTCCAGGTTGCTTTAGGCTTCTTGCCTTTTTGACTGCTTTTTTAGGCTTTTACTATTTTTGTGATTTTTATGTATTTCCCCTTCTTGAAATTGGATATCTGTGTGATGTATTTGTTTGGCTTACTCCATCCCACTACACTACAGCAGTAAGTTCAGTTTTACTGTGAAATTCTTGCAGAGCAGTTCTCCCAACAGTACCTCTTAAAGCAGGTCCTGTGCAGCACTAAACACAGAGACTAAACCCAGAGCAGCATCCTGTCTTATGTGTCCAAAGGTTTACTGCTCTAAGAAAAAGTCAGTTGCTGCGTCCAAAACTTTTACCTCCTTATCACATCTGGATGAGGCATTGTGCCTGACAGTATGCTGGTAGTTGGAACTGGCCAATATTGCTATCTGACCTAGTTTTGCAGCTCCTCTAATTTCACTAAGTATTTAATTATTGATGTCTTTAGCAGGGGAATCCTAAATACAAACCAAGTCCTACTTTTCTGTTATTTCCACCCACAAGGATTTCCTAATGTGCCCCTCTACCCCAAGTATTTTTTTTCTGTAACCCTTTGTTGTAGTCTTCGCATACTGTGCCGTTGCCCTGGCTGTGATTTTCTATCACTCCTGTAAAGCAGACAGACTAGTATAGTAACTCTGTATGCCACTGATTATCCTCCTTTAACAAGCATGGGATGCCTGTTATATCAGGGTTGTCATTTATTACCAAGTAGTGTAATTCCATAATCCTGTTTTGTAGATCTTATAGCATTGCTGTAGAAGCATTTAACAACTTTTGACCATTCATTTCCTCCCTTGCCTTCTCAGGAATGTATTGAGCATTGGCCATTTCTCACTCACAAGTTCGTTCAGTCTGAACCAGGTGCTCCATGGCTGTCAGTCTTCTCCTGTTTCTAGTTTAACTATTTCTCTGTGAACTTTTTAATTCTTAGTAGTAACAGCCTTGTTCCATTTTGTATGGAACAAGTCTAGTCCATTCCTCCTATGCAGGTCTCTCTTGTTCCACGGAGTTGGCAAGGACTTCAGTCTCTCACACAGCTGCCTTGAGTTAATCCCTAGGACATCCCTGTTCTGCTCCCTCGCCAGTGGTATAATATAGATTGTGTCCACTGGTCCCTCCCTTGCACCAGACTACTAAGACTTCTACCAGATTATAATCAACTAGAGATTTGAGTTTATCAGAGATTTGATCCCTTGTTCCAAGCTGATTATCCACCTTCCCTCTGACTGACTACCCCTAAATACTTATTAGATCAACATCAAGGTTTTGTGGGAGTTTTTTTGATGGTGGCCATGTGAGGGGAGCCACAGCAGAAACTGGACTGCTCCACCACATTCTGGCAGGCCTTGTGGACCTGTTTCCCTCCAGCTCAGCCTGTCTTTCGTCTAGAGAACAAATCAGGACTTCTGCTAGGGCCAGGGGCTGCATATGCAAAACCTGCCTCTGGAATCAGCAATAACACAACTGGTCTTTCGTCTAGAGAACAAATCAGGACTTCTGCTAGGGCCAGGGGCTGCATATGCAAAACCTGCCTCTGGAATCAGCAATAACACAACTGGTACTCTCTTTGCAACAAACCAAGAGGTCTCTGCTCTGATGCTTATCTTCTACCTGCATCCTGAGCTTGCAATTTGTTAGCTCTTGAAAGTTTGTGCTAGTGTAACTTCTTGTTTGAGAGATGATAGGCATTACTTTTCCCTTTCCCTGCTCTACCCATATTAAACTTAGTAGCAACAAGGAAGATCTGGCCTCACTGAGATGTACCTGGGAGTCATGAGGAGAAGGCAAGCTGACCTAAACCTCTCTATACAGGTTGATGCAATCTCCTTCATTTAAGGATCCACCATGACAGCTCATATGCCCTTCAGACATCTGCAGGAAGCCACCAGCAAACATCCAAACATGAACCCACCACCAGAAGAAACCCCACTGATCACACAAGCCAAAATCTCACAAAGCTTATGTACCTTCCAAAGGCCTGCCCTTGCTTGTCTTTCTCTTTTCATTCTTACCTTCCCAAAACAGAAGTGGTTTGGAAAATGTCCTGTTTACTCTCCAGTTTTTGCCATATACAAAACTTCAGGAGTGAACTGGATCATATATCTTTTATAGTATTGTCAGAATCTGCAGCAGAATGGATATAAGTACCAAAAAAGGGTGCTTCAAAATTTCACATTGCTTCGTATACCAAGGTTAGCTGTGGAAATTTCTAGGAAGAAGAGCTGCCCTCAGAGGGGAGGTATTTGGGGGAGGTATTTGTAATGGCAAGAGATTTAAAAGTAAAACACCTATGGTATTAATGATCATTATGCATGGACAGGAAAGCACCTTTCATTCTTTCAGTGGTGTGATCAAGTCTGGTATGGCACTAGAGGTTTAATTTTCTTTTTTTCTCTGGTCATGGTAATAGTGGAGAGCAGCTCCAAGGATGGCAAAAGACAGGAAATGAAAAGTGTTACCATAAAACACTTGAACAGTATGAAGCTAAATTCTGCTTGCAGATACACGAGTACAGTTTTCTTCTACACACGTGTTTGAGGGTAGTTTCAAATGCATGCTTTCATTTAAGTTTATTCTTTCAAAACACAGCCTTACAAGATCTTTCCAGCATACATGAATCCTGCAAGTCTTGATATTGTTCCATAGGCATCTAAATCATGGGCATAAAGCTTCATCACGTGAACTGTTAGCAGTAAATAGGCCCGTAATCTTTTGAGTTTGCTACCAAAGGCAGGCAGGGTACCCTGTTTGCTTGATAGATCTTGAACTCGTGTCAGTCTGAAACTTGATACCTACTTTATGATCTAATGTTTTATTTAATGAAAATTGCTTAGCCTGGGCTACGTTGACTATCGACCAACCATGCAGTGAGATAGTTGTGTTGGTTGCTAATTCCTGTTCTTTAGTACATTTGTCCTGACATTTTTTTAAGTGAAATATGCATGTTTTCTTTTTTTCTTAAACTCTGTTTATACATGTTTAATCAACATCAGAGATCTTTTTGAACTGGTGGATGGAGGTTAGATAACTTTCCCATGAGCAAGAAGCATGGGATCCTCCTTTCATATATGCATTCTACAAAAAATCTGACATTTGGGAAATCAGTGAAAGGTCTTCCTCAGAATCTGTTTCAAATAAAAAATGTAAAATATATTAAAAATGTATTAAAATATATTAAAAAACAGGGTATTTTGTTTGACGGTACATGCCACATCACATTTTCATTTGTAAATGTTGAGAATATTATAAAGAATATTTAAAACATGAAATAAACTCAAATGGAGACTTTATTTAAATCAAACAAAATATGCACATTGACCAAAAATTATTTTTTTACTCCTTCTTATTCTTTTGCAGAACATTTCTACTTCAGCCAGATGTGAAACATTGTTTGATTCCATAAGTAACCTATAGAAATTTTATTTATTTGTAATCTAAAGGACTACAGTGTTGTTAAGCCCATCCCATGCTAACAATTTGCACTCCCTGTATTTTGCTCCAGCCCTGAAAGCAAAATTCCTCCAAAACCTTTTCAAATCAATCATACAGGAGAAAAAGAATGATACTTGACTGGAAAGTAGTCAAAAGGACACATTCACCTTTTATTTCCATATTCAGCTTAATCTTTTTAAACTTCCCTGGATTGATATATGTTATTTCCAGCAAAGTAAGTGCAGGTAAGCAACATTCACAAGATACTGTGCCTTCTTGCTACAGCCCGAGCTTAAATGTGTGCAGATACTTCTACAAGCTTATATAAAAAACCTTTACAATCTCAGCTGGTGTGACAGGAGAACAATTCAACAGCATTGGGCAAAGCTCAAGAATTAGTGTAATCAATCAAAATGAATACTAAGGTTGTAGTTTAAACAGACTTATGACCGAAGTAAATATGCTGGATTAACTCTTTGTAATGTAGATTCAGCTCTTCTGTTTGAAATTACACTGTAATGCCCTTTGCATTACCTATGTATTCTGTTGATTTATGGGCTTGTTACACTCTAAGAAAACAAATCTTATGGCAATTTGCTAATAAACTGAGAAGGTATTTCACTGGTATTTTAGGAATTTATTTTGAGGCAACATTTTTAAGAGGGCATTTGGCCATCTGCATATCACAAATTTGATTGAGAGATGGAGAAAAAAAAGCAAGAGAAGTCACAGTAAGCAATCAAGAACCACTTTATTGCAAAAGCTCAAACAAGACTTAAAATTTAACTCTAGAAAATTTAACTGTAGTGAAGAAATAGAAAGGAAACTTGTTGGAGATGAGTAGTGCAAAGTTAACTTTGGTCACAATAGTCAATGCTGGGATAAGAACCCTTTGGATGTACTTAACAACCATTTAAAAAATTACCATACCTTTTTTCTTGAACAGTATTTTTTCCCCTTCCTGTCTTCCTACGAAATCCTGAAAGTATATTTTACCTTATTTAGAAAATAAGCACCTGCAGTTAAGCAATTTTCTGACTTATCTGTAACCTCTCCACTCATTCTAGTCAATAGTGTCTGCATAGCACAGTACGTTCTCATGTATCACTGATCTTTTTGTTTGGCTTTCACATATAAATTACACTTCGTTACAGAAATGAAGTGCACTGTCAGGATTGTTTTCAGACAAATGTACTGTCCATTTGGTTAGACCTTCAGGCTTTGACTTCTAGCAGTCAGACAGTGCAACTACTGCACAAAAATATTCTTGATGCTTTCAGCCAAGTTTTGCAATTTCTGCTTACTGTGAGCATGAGTTTAAAGAAAGAGCAGCGAGTGGATGATAGTTTTGCTCTGTGACTGGGTAGCTCACACAGGCATCCAAGAGGGATAATCCAGGTCATCCTTTAGCGCTTAAATTATACTCTAGAGATTGTAAATGTTTCTCATGACATATGTCTGAGGCTTTACAAATTTCTCAAATGGTGCTTGTTTCTATTTTCTGTACTTTTGTCACATGGGAGCAAGTAACATTGACCCATTTTCCTTTTGTCTGCTTTGGTAAGTACCAAACTATTAGTGGAATCCTTTGAGTCTGACCTGGAGAGACCAGGAATGTGGGAATGGGCAGGCTGTCATCACGAACAGTATCTGCCGAGGCAGACTGAGCCTGTTCTCAGCATTTTCTTACTGACACTTAAGAGAATGAATGTCCCTTATTTACCTCAGTTTGTACATAATTTCCATGTACTTTTCGATGTGAACTGGACTGTTGAAGTATACGTAAGTGCTACCATTACACTGATCTGGGAAAGGATGACAAGTGTT
Organism: Manacus vitellinus; assembly: GCF_001715985.3. Lineage (NCBI taxonomy): Eukaryota > Metazoa > Chordata > Aves > Passeriformes > Pipridae > Manacus > Manacus vitellinus. The sequence continues at coordinate 21,218,367 of NW_021940813.1, forward strand.
AAAATATCTTACAATTAGATATTAAATTTGGGAGCATGTAGAAAGAAGATCTTGAAGGATAGATACCTGTATTTTAGGCACGGAGAACAGCTCTAGACAATGAATAAGCTGCAAGCCCAAACAAGTAAAACATTTGTTAAGCATTTTTTCTCCCACAGGCTAAAATTATTTTTCTGTGAAAAGATTGTATTAGTCCATCAGATTCCTTTCTGTCTACTGCTATCATAGATGCTCAACAAAGAAAAGCACTTTGAGTTTTTTGTGGGTTTGGTTTTGGGGTTTTTTTTCAGTATGGATCATGATTTTCAATGAAATTCTGTGTCTGTTGCTTATCTTATTAGCAAAACTAATTTTTGCAAATACAGTATTATTGGTTAAATAGATACTGTAAACCCTTATTAACTTTTTTAAAAGTGGGTTTATTCGTCCCTAAAGTTGTTGGAAAAGCATAGTATAGGTGTAAGAGCAAAAAAGAAAGTTGTGCTCGCTATTCTCCCCAGTACACATGTTGTTTCACTCCATTCATGGTATAGCAACCTATATAGTCTTCTGTCCAGTCAAAGACCTGGATATTCTGTATTATTTTCTTCTGATCTAAATAATCCTTTTTCCCTATAAACCATCCTTTGGCTGTTTCTCAGTTTCTAGATCCCCTACTTCTCTCTTTCTTTGATGACCTTTCTGTTATCCACTCCCAAGCTTGCAACATCTTCTCATTTTTCATTTCACCACTGGTTTTGTGTTAAATGCTTTCCGTAAGAGACTTCCTTTCTTGATAGCCTGGAAGAGGAATGAGAGAAGCTGGTTCTGTGAGATGAGCTCTCCCTCCTGTAATGCAGGATTGTATGGTCGTCACAGCTGTCAGGGCTTGTCCGTGTTAAGATGTAAACTCCTTGGGCAGGAGCTGTTTGCTGTTTGCGTGTGGTTCTTTGTACGGTACCAAGAGCATTGCTAGCACTTCCAGGGTTATGGCAGAGGTGGCATCATGCAGAGGGGCACTGACAGCTTTTTTCCAGTGGGCAGGGACTCCAACAGCAAAGGGCCCAAAGGCACCACATTATGCTGTGGGTGTTGGACCCATATATGTTCATTATTCAAGTATTTAGTAAGGGTATGCATTGGCATGCAGATTTATGGGCAAAATGTTTTTTCCACAGGAAACTCTTCAGTTCAAATATGACTGTGCTGCTACTGCAGAATTTCCCTTACCACTGTGAGACTAACTCCCTTTCCATCACAGAGCACACTCCTCCATGTGCTTGGCACAGATGTGCAGTGTAACACCATCTTGCACCCTTTTTCACAGCTTTTATCTTATTCCATTTTTATTTGCTAGGGACTTTGCACCATAGGTCTGTTCCCCCACCATCAGTGTGCCTGGCAGACAGGATAGGCTACGTTGCATGAGCCCAATCTTGCCCTTCTTCAACCTCTCCTCATAGAGCAAGACTGCAGGTTACAGAAGGGATGGGCTCCCCCTGTGTGACGGGGAAGTTTCTGTTGCTGTCCCCTGCAGCTTCTCATCCCTAGCCCCTGCCTTCAAAGAAGAAGCAGAGGTAATGTGCAGTCTGAGGACAGATCCATTTGTTTTTCTTGTTGTTACAATGCCTCACAAACCAAACTGCGGAGTTTCACTCTGCTAACTCATACCTGGTGCTGCCAGCAAGGTCTTGACTGCACTGCATGGCCACAGGCACGTACAGCTGCTTAGGACTGCCTGAGCCACAGCTCCCTGTACAGGTCCTCCCTCTCCTTCTCAGCTGGCTTCTTTCTTTCAAACAGTTGCAGAGTTGGTTTTGCTAAATGACATAAGGTTATAATAAATCAAGTGAGAAGATTTGTGTTGTGCTTCCTACTGTATGGGAGAGGTCCATATGGTTTAATTACTTCCTCTGTGCGTCAGATATATGTATATAAAATCTCTGAAGCCATGTAACTGCCAAGATCCTATGGTGTGGTTTGAAACATCCATGCAGTGAACTCTCAAATGCTGTAGATGTGCTATGAAATATAAATGTAAAATAGAAGTCAGTTTATCCAGTTAAACAACAGTATTAAAATTAGAGAAATCAATGGAGAGATCCAGATTTCAGCAGAATGGAGAAGGGGGAAAGGACCAGAAAATTTTCTCGAGGCTGAATAGAGTTTTATCATCAAAGGAGATGGGAGAAAAATATTATACCCCCCAGGGAAACAGCAGAGCAATCTGAGGACAAGAACCATGTCAAAGAAAACCACCTGGTGAATTGTAAAGCCATTTGAAAAGTATCATCACAAAATAAACCTGCTGGTACAGCTTTGGCCACCAGACAAAATTCTGCTTAAAAAAATGAACTGTTCCTGTGCTTTCAGGCAAAAATGCAGAGGAGAGTAAGTAGACCATGTAGACCTGTAAATCTAAGATCATGAGTGGGTCCATGCACAGAGCCACAGTCAGTGTCTCAACAGGGAGCTGCTCACCCCTGCATCTGTAGAGCTATTTTCTCAGGGCCTGGCAGGCATGTAGTGACATATTTTCAATCCGGCACAATGACTTGAGCATCTCTTGAGAAGGGGAATGGTATGTATTGGAGTGGTGATGTTAAAGGTGCAGGGCACCTCCATGGGATCAAGCATGTCCAGGGGCTGATCTGCAATGGTAACCTTAGTTAAGTGCACTGGAGAACAGGCTTGCTTTTCCTGCCCCAAGCTACCATCCTTCTGTGTCATGTCTCTAAAGCTGCCTGAGCTATTCCAGATGCATGGGAAGTGGAGAATGGGTTTGTTGGAGTTACTGGATCCGTTACTACCATCAAGACAAGGAAGATGGGGTTCCTTCATGAGAAAGCACCCATGGGAAGAATCAAGGTGTCCTCGGACTACTCGTGAAAGTGACCCTGACACTACCCCAAAGTGCCAACACTGACAACTTAGCAGGACCCTTCAGCCCATGCCCCACTGTGGTACGTGGTGTGCAGAACAAGAAAAATGCAGAGGGGTAGGGGTCCTCCCCCTTAGGGGACAAGACCCCTCCTAACCCCTGTATCTCCCTCCTTAGCATATCCAGTCCTCGCTGGAGGGGCACATGACCCTGTTACCACAGCAGTATTCCCCTGTCTAGTAAAGTGCATGTATAACCATCAAAGATACTCACTGTTGTCACAGTAGTAGTTTTATTAAGCGATGTTTTCTACTAGCTGATTGTATCAGTCATATATACATTTAATCAGCAAAAATCCTCTACATATGTTCTGCCTTTCAGCATGTGCTGCCTAAGCATGACAGTTTGTCCCCTCATGTTTACCAAAACTAAATACCATTCTCAATGAGTACACTTTTTAAAAAAGATTATTTTTAGCTGCTTCAACAGCCCCAACACCCTGGTATAAATATACACATGGTATTGTCTGCTGAGTCTGTGCCTTGGTGCATTTACACAGCTGCAGTATGGGCTGCTGTTTACTCTCCCCCTCACAGGCATTGTGTTCTGCCTTTTCCGTGTAAGGATTTTCCTTCTCTATCTGTACTTAGTCCTAGACAGAGAACTGTCCCGATTTATATATGTTGTGTAACTTAAGTGACTTCAAATGTGCTTTGCATAGTGTAAAGCAGAACACCAACTGGCTGAATAAACCCTCCTGCAATGAGTCATAATTGTAAAGCTAAATGCGTTCCTACCTCTGTGTTCTAAATCAACAGGAGTCTTTTTCATTTTTGTGGGATAACCATAATTCTCTGTCATGTATTTACAGTCACTGGAACACTTGCAGCCACTTGTGAATGCTTTACTTCAAGGAGAGATTTTTCACACTGAGATTTTTCAAATCCTGATTCTCTAAACCAAATTCGGTTGAAGATCTTGAGAAGTGTATGCAGTTAAGAGGCTGCATAGCTGTTATCCATACCCAGTGGAGTACAATTTTGTTTTCAATTCAGTTAAAAGCATTCCCATAATGAAATTCAGTACCTAGTATTAGTTTATAGTTGTTCATCTATTCCTGCAACGTGTTTATTCAAACATCTACCACAGTTTTCAGAAAGATTGGTCAGCGTTTTTTGTCTCTATTCTTGTCATGAGTTGAAATACAGGTCAAATTTAAGCTTATCCTCAAAATTCCCTCAGTATGAAAGCAAGTCATTCCTAGGTTCCTGTAAGCTCTTTCAGTTAACCTGCATCTTTAAGCAAGTACATGATACCTTTTATGCCTGTGTTACAAATGAGTCCCTTAAGCTGCAGGCACATACAAAAGTTGTGGGAGCTATCCCACCCCAGCTGTTTGCCAAACAGACCGCACCAATTGCCTACAGACACAATTTGGTTGAAGCCCTGCAGAAAGGACATTTTTAGTTTGATCATTTGTTTTTGCGACTGCTGATCTGATTAGCTTTCAGAATTGAAATTTGGCAAGAAGTAAGCTTTGGCTTTTAAGAGCTAACTAAGCATCTAAGAATTCACGAGAGGCTTGAAGTGTGTTTTGTAAGGAAGCAGAAGCATCACAGGCAAATTATATTGTATTTGACCGGGGGAAGACCCAGGTGTTTTAAATCAAAGCTGCAGGAGTAACGAAGACATTCCAAAGGGTCCAGGAGGGAAATGCTTAAGCTTCCAGCTTAGCCTTCTGTGAGAACCTTTCAGTTTCATGTAATGGAAATAGGAAATAGCCATCTTTGCTTAAATTTAACTGTCAGGGGAGAATTGAGATAAAACCATCTGCAGATATTAATCTACTGCTCTCTAAAGTAAAATAGCATTGAGACTTCCTTCTTAGAAGTGCCTCCTTCCATGTACACAAAGCTTTTGGCGTAATCACAGAATAAGCAGAAGTTTCCTTGAGTTGGTTAGCATGGGCTGGAAGGAGGAGAGGGTGGTAGTCAAAAAGAAAAATTACAGGAGTATATATAGTGATGTGTAAACAAAACAAAAGGCAAGTCTTTCAAACAAAACACTAATATTTAGATACTAAAGTGTCATGAGGTAAACTGAGACAAAGCAAAGAAAACCTCAGCTACCAACTGCTATTAAGAACTAGTAATTGGAGGGAAAAAATTTCATTTTATCTTATAAAGTATTTTTTTCCCGGAGGGGGGAAATGTTGCACAACTTGTAAACACTCCAGGATGCAGAAGCATTGGCCAGCTGATGACTGATGAATTTCATTTACTTCCTATCGACCTTCTGAATATTTGGGCAGATGAAATTGCTGAGAATAAATTCTGATGGGGGTTGTGAAACAATCCCCCTGCTTTCTTCAGCACCCTGAAACTTAGTCCAGTTTGGTCTATGGCCAGTGCATGTGCCTTTGTATGATGCCATGGTGCTTGTAATGCTCCGTTGGTTTTTACCAGCTTGACAGTTGTGCTCGTCTGGATTCTCTTACAGCCAGAGTCAGATGTGTCCCTGAAATGATGTAATCTCCTCTGTTGCTGTCAGTGTGATATGTGTTTTTCTGTTTTGTGGCTGATGGATATGGAGCCAGAGTAATATGGACTGCACATTTGCTTTCTGTTATGTGCAACTGTGTGTGTTCCTGTTGCCACTTCAGAATGATATTACTTTTATCTGTATAATACAAGATCATTTTCTGTGTTCTGCCCCTCTCCTTTTGGTTGGAGTATTACGTGTCTCAACTAGATGCCTAGGGATAACTCCCTTGCACTTTTTCCTCCAAGGTTTTAAACTGAATCTTTAGGATGCAAAATCAGTGTCTCTTCATCTTCCAAGTGGTTAAGCTGGGGGTTACCTGAGCTTTTGTTAGGGCTCTTTTAATGGAGAACTCTGAACAAAATTCCTTCCTTGGGTGAAAACTAAACAAATATAGAAATTAGAGATTTGAACAGTGCATTTGTTCAAGCTTCTCAAGGGGAATTTACCGCATCTTACTCCTTCAGTTTGACTGAGTATCTTTCAATTAAGGTAGTAGTCCCCATCTATTCTTCAGTTGCTCTCCAGATCTTCCTCAAAAGAGGCAGCACCTCTGGTAGTGCTGGACTTGATCTTGGATAGAAGCACAAATTCACTTACAAAATCCTGACCTGCTTGTCAGTCATCAGTCATGTGTAGTATATCTCTTGTGCAATCCAGAATCATGTACAAAAAAGTATAAAATTACAATTATTCCAACTGTTATTCTCTTTATGCATTATTCTGTACTGAAACTTCAGCCATCTGCATCCCCATTTGACATCCCTCTTTCACCAATCGCACGTTTTTCTTTGTTTATTTGTTTTCAAAAACTTGGCCCCTTCTTGTGCTGGCACTCTGAGTCGCCATCTTCCTGTGCCACCAGGGCCCATCCTTCCTCTCTGACTTTCATTACCAACCATTTTATGGTAGTGAAAAGAAAACTTGCTTCTTGTTTCTTAGACACCTCCATCTAGCGACCTACACTGACCTCTTCATCCAGCAGCTCTCTCCCTGGATGTGCTCCAGGCTGCTCCCTGCATGTGGCAAGGGTATGCCTCAGACACAGCCACATGGGATGCTCCATCTTTGCTGAGCCTGGTCCTGCAAAAGAGCTGTGAGAGGTTGGGCACAGTCAGAAGCTAACGTGGGACCTTCCCACATTCCATCCAACTGAAAGTAAAAAGCTTTGCTGAGTGTATGCAGCTTTACAAAGGTCTGTAATTTGCCCAAGTTTCAGATGAAGGTCAAAAGTTGCTTTGCTGACACAAAATTCTTCTCCTTAAAGGAGCATGGGGGGGGAAAGAGTCTTTCAAAGAGAGAGGTCCCCAGGAGACTCAGAGACCAAGACAGACCTACACCATGACCAGCACCAACTGACAGTGTGGGCAGTGTGAGAGGCTTAAAGAGTGCCTGAGCTCTTCAGGTTTCTGTATGTACCCTCGTGCCACAAAACTCAACAGGAGCATTTCTCACCTGAAACTACTAACTGATGGCATGCATCAGCTTGATGATTGCTTTCTGGAAGCCATGCTATAGGAAAGAGACAGATCAAGTAGACCAACAGATAACAATTTATGGGGTTTGGAGTTCAGGATTGTCATATTTAATTCCACACACTGCAGCTTCTTATTCAGGTAGTACCATTTCAATACATTCTTTCCACATTAGATTTGAAATTTAAAGGGAATAAATAGTGGAATTCATGTCCCGGATTGTATATTGCAGTTTTGTGCATTTGTTTTTCTGGAGAGAAGGGATGTGAATCATATGCTTAGGGAACAAACGAGTGATCCAAATAGGTGCTGCAGTTAAAAACTATATGTGAAGGAAAAAAAAAAACCAAACCCACTTCTTTTCAATGTTTTGTCTTTTTACATCTTTAGCCAGATGTCATGCAAGTACTTTGGTACTGCTTTTGTGAACATTTTCTTGAAGTTTTACAGGAAGCTAAGACATGGAAAGACTATAAATATATGTGCATTTCCCAAATGAACTGCGTTTGCCAACCAGTGCATAGGAACAAAGAGAGTTAAAAGTCAAAACAGAGAAATTCCTCTGAGCATTTCGATTATGAGAAGATTTGTAGGGCTTTACTTTAATAACTATAAAATACTTCAAACTGGTTTCTTAATGTCAGCATTATTTATTTTTCAGAGCAAAGTTCAGAAAATTTTGAATGATTGTATATAAATTTTTTACATGTCATGGCTCCTTCAAATACACATATATATACTTTTTTTCAGAAGTGATAGATTGCCAAGTTATCTGACCTCTCAAGAGAGGAAGTTGGGAGGACAGTTTAGTAACATTTTCTTTCATTCCCAATGTGGAATAAGATCAAAAAATATGTATTTTAAATTCTGCTAATAGCCTTATCTTTTCTAAACCATAAGGTACTGGCAAAATAACAGCACAAGTAAACATGGCTCTTGATGCACCACATTAAAAAATGGCTTTTGTTTATGAAAACTTTTTTTGTTGTAGAAACTTGTGGGAATAATGTTGTATTAATGGTAGGATGTTGACCTTTTCCAGCTATGGAAGATAGTCTCAGAACGGGATCCAGGAAAAACAAACATGGAAACTACTTAACTCCTTAGTTGTGTGCCCGAAACTTTGTGAGGAAGCATTATTTAAACTTAGTCTATTGTACTTACAGATTGTGTCATTACATTAAAGTGCCACACACACACAGCCATTTTCACTAAGCACAAAGTTATCAAGAGCTTAAGGGAACAAATAACTTCTGTGAGGAAGAATATTGCTTTAATTTCATGTAATATATGTAAAAATATGCAGTTGTCTGCTATTGTCTGTGTTTTGTCTACATTTATTTATAATCTCCTAGGTCAAAAGTAGGGCAGATTTTCTCCAGATTTTAGGGTACACTGTGTAGTGCTGCTGAACAAGAAGTTATACTGAGAAAAAGAGTGAAAACAAACAAGTTTTCCTGTTACTTTGGACTTGAGCTCATGTTCCTCTTGTAAGCTAAAACTGTCCCCTGGGATTTTTTAAGTCCCAAGCCCCAAGACTCAGGTGAATTCTGTAGAACTCATGTATGTGACCTTTACTGTACAGTCCCTCTTCCCCTCTACTGAATTCACTCCTCAACTGAAAAGTAACACAAAACTTAAGGGCTACTGACATCCACTCAGGATCTTGAAATGAGGCTTGTGAGGTGTATAGGTGATTGTTGGTAGTTTCCCTACAATCTGGAGAGAAACCAGTGAAGGCTCATAGTGGGGAAAGAAGAGAAATACTCTCTGATCTGTCTGTATGCTGTGTCTTCCTCTTTTTTTGGACCAGTTGTAGGGAGATGTCCTGTAGGTAGCTTCTCTTACATTCCCATTTCTTTGTCCACATGTTTTTTCCAAAGCCTCTCTGATGACAGTGGATATAGGAAAAAATATCTGTCACATCTTACTGGACAATTGCTGACTATCAGCATTAGCTTCAAGAAGAAAAATGGAGCTATCCCAGTTCATATCAGCTGGGCATCTTACCCATCGTCTTCACTAGATCTCATTCTCCATTCTTGTCAGTCAGGTTGTATTTGTCATTATGAACAAGAAGAAAAAAGTAGAATTTGTTAACGTCAAGTAGTTTTAACATTTTCAATAAACTGTGTGAGTCAAGAATACAGTGAAAAGTGGTCATTAGTACAGTGTACCACTTCACCTTTACAGTGATGTATACCCAGCACACAAACAAAATCAGAAATGTTGATTTCAAAGTAGTGGCACTTTTTTTTTCCCAAGGAGATTAGATTTCTGTATTGTCTTTAGAGAGCCATTCTGGGGCTCTTAGGCCTGTTCAGACACAAGGTACTTCAATTCACATATTATTTGTCAGTAGAGAACCTCAGTATCAGCTTTGCATAACATGGGAGTATGTGGGGAGTTACTACCAAAAAACCAGAAGCAAGAAGTGTTTCGTTCTTATGGATACTGTATCAATGTGTCCCTGCTCCTAAATGGATAAGCAGCCATTTCGTGAAGCAGCAGCTGATCCTACAGCTCGCAGATCACCCTACTGCAGTGAATCAGCACTGATTTCAGCCCAGCTGTATGTACTTCTGATAGATCAGTTGTTACTGCATGGGTATCTGGGTTGTGCCCATAGTCCGTGCATGAGCAGAAATGAGAGGCAGGAGGTGCTGCAACCTCTAGGCAAGCTATCCTGCTTGTAGCCTTGGGCTCTCAGGAAATGTTGCTTCCCTTCTTGGCCTAGCCGTGGACTCGTAATCTGTTGCAAGTCATGTAAGGTCAATCTTCTAAGAGCTCAGTTCTCCTTAGTTACTGAAGTAAAACAGATTTCTGGAGCATTTGACAATGAGTTACATCCATTATGTGCTTGAATTTTGGTCATCATGCTTATTTAGTGAGAAGTAAGTAAGTGGAAGTTGAAGGCACCTTAGGGGAACTTGGAGCAAGGGTTTGGTACTGACTATTTTTGCAAATCAGGTTCTTGTCTTTTGAATAATACCACTGTGGTTGAGGTTCTCAACCTTAGTAAAGAAAATAACAGCAATTCCCTCCTACAACCCTCTTGTTTATTTGCAGCACAAACTCTCTAAACTGTTACTCAATGTGCATATAAGTGCCTCTCACACAGAGACCTTGATCTCTTTGAGGCTTTGTAGATAGCACAACTAATAAGCACTTACTACATTTAATAGGACTTTTTTCCTATTGGAATGAACTGGACAGTTTATGTCCCAGTAAACTGTAAGGTATGCCATTTCTGGTACTGTTGCCAACACAGACAGATCTAACTTCCTCCTAAAGACCTCCAGTGGTGGAGATTCCACAGTCCACCAGCAAGCTTGTCAACATATCTGAAGTTCCTGTGCTGGTATCTCTGCTGTTATACCCCATTTGGTCTTTGCTATTGCAGTTTATGGAGAGCAGACTCATTCATTTATTACTTGTAGGTAAAGTTTATTGTATTACTGATAATTCTTTATTGTTTTCCTCTTGGCTCTTGAAATGCAGTGTCCAGAAATGAATTTAGACTGTCTGACCACAACCATATCAGTACTGAGAAGAGCATAAGGATTATTTTATGTGTTTTATGCCTGTCTACAGTGTTCAAAAACTCAGAGGTGAGAAAAGTCATTAGAGGGGTCATTGGGTGTTGGACTAGATGACCTTTAAGAGGTCTCTTCCAACTCAAACTATTCTATAATTCTATGATTCTTTGAGACAATTGTCATTGCACTCTTGGATTATGTTGTTGCTGTGGCCTCTCTTCAGATTTGAATCTGATTTTGGTTGTGTATATATCCAAATACTGTAGTTCAGTATTTAGTGCAACTTTTATTTCCAAGTAACTCCTGTTAGTGGGAGCTATACCTAAAGGGTATAAGTCTGATGAGGTAGAAAATTATTCCACGGACTACCTCTGCAACAAATCCTGTAGGGATTGTTAGTCACTGTGACAATTCTTTTTTTCCCATCACCAGAAAGTTTCTTCTGTTCCTAGTCAGAACTTCACCATCTAGGAAGCTCTGAATATTTCTAGGAAAAGTGTTAGAAACTTCAGTCTCTTGTTGGTAAAAGGTGGGGAGCATGAGAAGAATGTGACATTCACCAGGAGTTGGGGAAATCTCTGTATGCCCCTCTGGGTTTTAGTATCATTTCCCTTATCAAAGTTTATAGGGAATGATTGCACAACAGCACATCTTGTTTTCATAACTGGATAGTAAATCAGAGTGAGGAGGTATAAGTGGCAGCCTGCAATTGCACGGCACCGTGTGGACACAGAATAGCTTCTGCATGTGCAGTATGATACCTCCTTGGCTCCCTAAGCTTTTAGAAAGTGAGAAAAGCCTGTTTAGGACTGCCTTTTCAAAGCCAGTCAAAACAAAGTAAAAATAACAGGAATCTTAAGCAACCCTTGCCAACTGGCCAAAATGACTGGGCATGCTTTGCTTAGGTCAAAATTTTGCTGGAACGTATCAGTGAGTGAGAAGTTCATTTGCTATGTAACTATGCCAATAAATAGCCAAAACATAACACTTGGAAAACTCAGTAGATGGACAGCTCTCCTATTTGTCAGCAGCTACTTTTCCAATGCACTGGGAACTGTGGGTGGTGTTGGGGAGCTTGTGGGAAGGTTTTGGGAGGAGGGGTTGATTGGAATAGTTTTAGTATGATGAGGACTGTCTTATAGCTAATCAGTTCTTTGAGTGGAATTTTATCTCTACTGGGAGGTGAGCTCATTCGCCTTTATCGACCTCAAATCCATGTTTAGAAAAAAATCAAAGTAGGATGCATTCCTCTTCTTGATGGCTTATTCTTGCAAAACACAACTGTTTCTTACCACCCAGTGTCTCCTGAAAATGAGCTGTGTTTTGATTTCAGTCTGGTTTGTACTTTCTTCTGCTGAAACAAAAAATACAAGCCCTCAGATTAGCTCTTTGTATTTCTGGACAGTTTTCAGTGACGGATTTTAGAGCATCTCACAGCCCATAAAATTTTTATCAATGTACTGCAGCCACCTTCTTGTTGTTTTCTTTCTTACTCTTCCTTAAGACCCAGTTATAGAGTAGAAGTAAGGCAGGAAGTTTTATTCACTCTAAGATTCACTGAAACCCAGCTGGCCATCCATACTACCAGTTACGGAATTTCCAAAATCTCTACATTGCTTTTCTGCCCTGCTTTCACTGCCTATTTGTTTTGCTTTTTCTCCCTGCTATTCCATACCAACCCCACCCTTCTCTTTTAGCTGGTGCTTTTCTCTCCAGGAATGTGCACCTGATGAACCTGAAGATTCTCTTCTTGCCAAGTGGCTATTTGGTGAAGAGACTTCAGGAGGGTGTGGGAGTAGACAGTGAAGGAGACAGAAGGAGGAAGGTTGTAGATATGATTTGTATAGGAACTGACAGCGGGTGGCTGGGACTAAGGCCAGGAGAGGAGAGGAGCAGTGGGGACAGGAGAGAACAGTGATCTGGGTCGTAGAGAAAAGCAGTCTCAATGCAGTGGGGCTCAGGTTGCACAAGAGGAAGGTAACTTAAGGCCGTTCCGTGTCAGTGTTTATGTGGTGGACATGATCCTCGGTAAGCTGTCATGGGACAGGTTGTCATGTTTGTGTTCCTCTCCCTGTTTGAATAAAGATGCTGGAAATGGGGGGAATTGGGGTGTTGTCAGTATAATGTTTTGTTTGTCTGAGGGCCGGGTTAGCCTGTGAGATATGACAGTGCCCAGCTCCCTCACTGCGGGCAGCCAGCGTGCTGTTCAAAAAGGCAGCTCAGTGCTATCTCAGCCCCTCTCCCCACAGGCACTGAGCACCCATCCCTCTCCCAGTGGTGGCAGTAAGGGACGAAGGGGCCTTTCCTGCCACATTACTTCAGGGGACAAGGTGAAGGAGTTGGGGCAAAGGGGCATGAGGATTGTATAATCACGTCTTGAGTTTGGCCAGTCAGCAGCAAATGGCCTTTGCTTCTTATGTACTTGTTTAAAAGAACATTTCTGCTAAGCCGAGTCTGGTTCCTGAGTCAACCTTTGGAAGATTTTCAACAAACCACTTAAAAATTCAGGGAGGACATAGCAAAATAAATCTTATTTTAGTAAATAAACTGAATCATAATTTTCTAAAACCATTCTATGAATGATTTTGTAAGGCTTCCTGGGTGACAGAGAAAGGTGGTGTGCACTGGGATCCAGCGCTCTCTTCCTTGGTTTTCCCAGGCCACAGGAAAGCTGCCGGCACTGGATGAGCTGAGGATGGAACTGCATGCTTTTGTGAAATGGAAAAAGTGACTCATCCATCCTTCTCCTTAAATACTGCCCAGGAAGGACAACACAGGCGGGATTTCTGTGCCTATCCTTTGCTATAGAGACTTTTCTGTCATAGAAGTTGGCTGGAGGAAAAGGAGGGAGTAGGTTAGAAGACAAATCCTGGTCTCCCCTGCTCAGAAGGCATCCGTATAGCTAAGGGTGAGCCCTACAATTTGCCCCGTGGAAAGACTGTCTATTCTACCAACTCCATGAAAGGAAAATTCATTACAGAAGTACTCAAAGACTTCTCCCTTCTGAGTTGGTCACCTATAGCTCTCCCAGCTGTCACGCTGGAGAGCCTGCTCTAGCCTAGTCCCATATTTTGAGATCAGACATAAAAGTGATATGGAGAAGGATTTCTTTAGAGGATAACTGAATAGGAGATGTTGTATTTTGGTTGTGTTTCAGATAGAACTAATACATCCTGGAAGCACCAATAAAAGGAGGAAATCAAAAAATAATGGTAGTGTCACTCTGTAGGATACACTGTAGATTTTATTCCAGTGGTTTGAATTTAATATTCTTTTTTTTAGCAAGGCAATTGTCAGTATGAGGCTCAAACTTGCAATTAAATTGTAGTTTGTAGAAAAAATGTTAAACCTCTTGAACTTACACACATTAAGATAATAATCCAGTCTAGTCTAAAAGAACATAATGAAGGAATTCAGTGAATGGGAATTACATAAACTCTACCATTGGTGTTGAAGGACATGATCTATAAATTAGGAGATTGAGAGTAAACAGGAAATTCCACAGAACAATTTCAGGATAAAGAAACTATAGCAGCAGATGGAAAGATGTTTCTGTTTCTCTTCTGAGATATTAGAAGGTGGTTTTGATACAATCTACCTCTTTTTAAATTAAATAACCACTCCATCGCCATGGTTTTGTTGTGAATTCCAGCTGTGCATTAGCAGAGCAATGCTAGTGCCAGCTAGAACATAATGCTACACAACTCTTGTCAAAAGTGCCTGTTCCCATATACAGGTCACATCTTTTTTACCCTCTGCTTTTAATGACATTGTCAACTTTGTGGGCATGATATGCCTGAAAAAGCACCCTAAATGTGTTAACATATGGACAAACATGTTTGAATATGTTTGGGTTTTCCTTAGGGCTAAAGCAAGATAACAGATAAAGGATAACTAGATCTTACAATGAAAAATAATTGAAGCCTTAATGTTTAATGTATCTTATATAATGTAAAGTAGGTGGCAGTCCATTTTCTATTTATTTTATTGGTACGGATCAGGCTGCAATTTAACTCCTGGTAGCAATTAGTCACAAAAAGACTTATTCAGTCTTTTTATTTCACCAACATTTCAATCTCACAGCAAAATTCAACCTGCTTTCTACAAGGATATCCCCAGAGGTATATTAACATTCCTAAAAAATAAAAACAAGACCTTTGAATATTAAAAATATGGACAGAAATGTTCATGTCCACAAGTTATTATTATTTTCATAGTAACTACTTTGTAAAACAACAAAAAGCTCAAACCCCTCCCCCCTCCAAAAAAAAAAAAAAAAAAAAAGACAACCAGAAGAGAGACCAATTAGCAAATACTTTGAATGCTTGAGATAAGGAATCATAATGGCTAGTAGGAAAGAAGAAACCTCACGTTTAAGATAGTTCCTCAGCAAGCTGAATAATAATGTCCAAACATGCTTCCTTTTGGCACATGTTGTTATACACGGACAAAGAAACAGGAAAGGATTTTTTTTTAGTTCCCTGTGTCAGAAGCATACACTGATGGAGAACTCAGCCATAAAAGTACATTATTCTTATTAAAGAAAAAAAACAGCTTTGGTTTTGTGCAAAGTGCTGTATTACAGTTGGAGCAATGTAACTCTGGAAAGGATGCTTTGATGGATCAGGTTCTGTTTTTCATCTATACAATGTCTTGGCTCAGTATTACTGATGTGCTCTACAAATGCCAGTGGTGAATAAGCCAACTCATTTGATAAAGCAACACATCTCTTTGCTATGCAGAGCATGCATTTACAAGGCTGCTGTAGACATAGCAATAGAGAAGAAGCTGCTCCATGCAGCGACGCTGGGTTTCTCAGTTGATCTTTTTTCTAAATACAGAAAGCTACCCATATCAGATTTCTCTTCCTGGAGGTGGAACTCCATGGCATGGAGCTCAGTAGGCACAAAATGAGAATGATGAGGAGCAAATGGGAAAGAACTGTGGTTCCTCTCCTCCACAGAAAGGGACACCTGCATGCTAGGCATGAAGACCTTTCCATGTGTTTGTGTGCCTGTTGGTGTGTGTGTGTGCAAGACTCATGCTTTTACTGAGTAAATCACTCTCACAGTTACTGTGAAGAAATTTCATGCAAATAATTTTACTGAAGTTTTCTTTGCAATATGAAATAATGCAAAATATAAACATGGAATGCTTTAATGAACAGTTCCAAATTAGTGTGATGGACTGAGTTACAGATATTCTACTGTCATCACGATTAACACAGAAATTTAGTCCCACTCTGAAAAGAGGGCTTTACTCACTAAGGTAAATGCAAATAATGAGAAAAATACACAGTTTTCCCACTGCAAAATATGTAGAAACATACTTGAAGAAAGGAGGTGTTACCCACTGATGCAACTGTAAAAGGTTTGCCAGTGTTAAGAAGGAAAGCCATGATAGAGCTGAGAATTAAACTTCTTAGGTCTGCAGAGTATTAATCCAATACCTAAGCTATGAAATAATGGTAGTGTTCTTAATTGTTCTTTGCTGTCTCCATGTGACTGTTTGGTTCCAGCTGTTTCCGAGTAGTGTCTAATTTGAAGTATACTGTAGGTTTTCTTGCAGCCAGCCCCGTAGTGCTCCCCTACAAGATGTATTCCTCTGTCTTCAAGGGCTTCATGCTCTTCCAGTAGATTAGGGGGCAGAGGAAGGGGAAGAAGGAAGCAAAGAAAACGTGTGTCTCATCCTGATACATAGTAAGAAAATGGGTAGGTAAGCATCTGGATCCAGGAGCTGGGCAACTGTGTTGGGTCCTTCTCTTTAAGTGTAGCCTAAACTGAAAAGGAGGAGCTGAATTCCATCCTGTGTACATAAGGACTTCTTTCGAAGACCAACAGCAACTGAGACCTCCCCACACTCCTGTTGAAATTCCACAGCATTCAGTGTTAAAAATCTGGTTTCTTTCCCTGTTGAGGTGTTTCAAATAACCTTGCTGGATCACTCTGAAGGGATGCTGACACCACTCTAAACAAAACTACGCAAGCAGTCCAGCTATGACCGCATTAATCTCAACAAGTATATTCTTCAAGTGCAGCTGAGTATTAAACCTATCAAAAGAGCTCATGTAGGAGGAGATGATTATGCAGTAGCAACTTTGTTTAACATTTCTTCACGTCTGTGGTTAACAGCGAGTTCTTGAGTGCACTAGACACTACTAGAAAAGGGAAGGATTTTGCAGCTCCTGGCACTGCATATTATATACCAGTAGAGAAAGCAAAGATTTATTTTTGCTTGCTGAATGAGAGAGAGAATAAAGTGCTGAGAGCTCTGTAACGTTTCATACTCTCTTAGACGCAAAGAGCCAGATGAATATTGTTGGAAAGAATGTGTTTATACAAGAATCATATTTATCTCAGAAGCTGGGATCCTAACGTTGGATGAGGCATCTGATGAAAAAGCTGAGCATGTAATAACTCAGCAAAATTCTGTTTCTTCTATGTATTTGAGTAAGCTTCAATTACTTATTTTTAGGAGGTTTTTTAGAACAGCTCACACACAATTTGTTTGCAATAAACATTCATGTATAGATTGAGAGAAAATAAGATATGTTCTTTAAGAAAGCATTGTTTTCCAACTTTGCTTAACTTTCCCAAAGCAAACAGCCACAAACAGTGCTCTTTAAATGCCTGCATTTGAGCCTTTAAAAAAAATAATCTCCTGGATTTTGGACAAAGTATCAGGCTTGGTCTCAACCTTGCACTACATTGCAGGTTGTTGATAGCGCAATCTGGATGGATTCTTCTGGGATCTGAGAGTACATTCCCATGCTCTTTGACTTCATTGATCTAACGGTAAATGGCACATTCTTGGAATGCTTTCAGTGGAAGGATTCTATATAATATGGATAGGAATAAGCATGTGAAATAGTTTGTATTTTAAGCAGAGCTGTTATTCCCTCTTGTTATATTAGTGTAGTTTCTTTCATTCCCATGTTATTCCTAAAGCTTGTTATCGTGAGATATTCTGAGCCTTGAGAAACTGAAGTTAAACCAGCTTTTTCTCTAAACTGCTTTCTAAGAAAAAAAAAAGGAGAGATGTTGGAAATTTTCCCATCACACATCTGTTAGATGTTAGACCCAAATTTGTTCCCAGTTCAGCTGCACTGGTCTAGTACTGGGGTGGTGTAATTGAACTTGGTGGAGTTAATCAGAGATGACAAGGCACAGCATTTATTGCAACACAGTTACTGTTCAAATAGCAGTGATGGCTGTGTACTGAAAGCTAAAATAATCACAAATTAAGAAAATCTTATAGTGAGAGGCAGAGAAATCAATGAATCATAGCATTTAGAATAAAGAAACTGTAAATGGCCAGAAACTGACACAGAGAGAACCTTATTCTAGCAGACTTTCATCTTCAATTTCTTTGCAGTGGGAACTTTTTTTGCATCCACTACTGCAAGCCAGTGAATATCCTATTCCAGCACTGTATTCAGTCTGCACTACCTTTTGAATACCCTTTCCTTTTTCACTAATTCTTTCAGAAAGAAATATATCTAAATGTGAGTCCTGATTTGCAGGATGTAGACTTGCATTTCAGTTCACATGAAGATTAGGGAAAATAAATTACAATAAAATCCCATTTAATTAAGATGAGCATGTAAACTTTACTTTGGTTATCAAAGCCATATTAGGAAGAACCTACATCATTGGGAAGAAGATGAAAACCAAGGAAGACTGAATTTCTGCTCAGTGCCCTTTTGGTAAACTGTGGCAGAGGAAAGGGGAATTAAAGTTTCTCTGTAAAAGCAGCTGAAAGAGGTTCCCTCCAGCATGAGGAAATCTTGGGCTGGAACAAGGCCAGGACAGCCAGCATGGTAACATTGACTCCATCCACAGCATAGCAGATGTAAAAGGCAGGAGACAGTAAGATCCAAACATGCTGTCCTCCAGCATAAAAGCAAGGAGACTCCTCTTAGGTAGAGTATGGCAGAACAAATGTTAACAGAGACAATTTTGCTGACCTGAAATATTTTCAAGACTTGTGGTGGTTTATTTCTAAATAAGACAAAACTGAGAATTTTATTTTCTTTTTTTTTTAAGGACCAAGGTGAAAAATCAGTTTTAGAAAAAGAAATACAGACATGGCAATGCAGCTGTGCTCTAGACTTGAACCTGAGCTTCTCACATCTCCTGTGAGGTCTGTAGCCATTCACTATCACGAGAGTTGGCACCTTCGCTCATTTTGACCAAAACCACCATTTTGGAATTGGGAATTCTGTCCCATTTTTCCTCTCCAATATCTTCTAACCCAAACCGTTCAAGGAACCCTTTCTGACAGATTGCTGTTTTCACTCAGCAAAATAATCCTACACAGCTCTGGTTTCAAAGCTGCTTAGTCCAGTGCTCTTTGGACTGCCCTCAGGATAGGTGGCTTCTGTGGCTTTGTGTTCCCTGCTTTGTTTAGCCCTGAAGATCTAGAAGAATTGTAAGTGTGCAGTGATTGAGCTTATGTTTCACTTTAGTTTTCCACAGAGTGATAAGCTCTTATACAGCCCACTTGGAATCTGTAGGACTAGTAGCACTTAATTGTACAGATTTTTTTGCATTCATGTCCAGTCTTCAAAGAGTGCATCATGACCAGGACTAACTGCAGCATATTCATTGCTTTACCATCCATGGGCATAACATTTCATTCCAAGTAGTGCTGTTGAGAGCACACTGTATTCTTGTTAATATTACATGACAGCTTCAGATTTTTTTTGAAACCTCCTCTCTCAGACTGTTTATCCATCTGTATTGATATTTATCTAGAGATATGTTTTTCAGTCTGTTTACTTACTGGTGTGTCAGAAATTTGTTTACCAATAAAATGTGGATAGAATATCTAGTACGTGTGTATCAATTGCCAGTAATTTTTTTTCTATCTGCAATTTCTTTAAATGATAAAAATATATAATGCAAAAGTGAATACATTTCAGTGATAAAAGGTATGTCACTTATTGGGCTATATTCAGCTTATTCTGATATTTCTTAATCAAAGTAAACTGACCAAAAAAAGCTCATTTTCTCCAGTGAAACCAATAGAGTGCACCATTTGGACCTCATTTCCAGAATCTTTTCTCACAGGAATTTCCCACTCGTGTTGTGGATAGTCTATGTGAGCAACAACTGAACAATCAGGTGAAACCACAGTGATTGTTGCAGGCATCTGACTATAATTACTAGCAAAACTTCCAATCCTTATTTCTCCAGCGATAGTTCCAAATGTTTAACTAGTAGCACCACATACAAATATTATCATGATTATTTTGATGGGTTTAGGCACTGGGCAGCACAGACAAATTTTGAAGCAAGTTCAGGAGAGTGACTCAAAAACTCTTTGCTCTGACTGCAGCTCACAAGAAATTTTGCAGGAGACAGAACAGAGTATATGAGTGAGTGATGGAAAATTACCTGAACTAACCAAACCGACTTATCATGAATGAATAGTCTTTCATTGGAGATAATGAACAAATAGACTGGAATGGTATAGGAGAAATTAAATAAGGAGCTGTGTATTTCATGTTTGGAATAGAAAGTGGCCTTGGAACATTAATTTTTCACAGTATTTATTCTCATTTTTAGTATCACTATCTTCATGCAGGAGATTAAAATTAATCTCTCCAATCATTTTTTGAATTTTACATAACTTTGTAAAGAAAACTGAGTGCTGCACATGAGCTGTTCATTTTTTGGCATTTGTAGAGCCTATTGTAGATCAATAGCATGGAGATAGGAAGTTTTCTTTGCTCAGGGAAGATGGAGAGCACTGACTAGAATTGTAGGGGTACAAGTATTGGGTGCTGCCTCGTTCCTCTCAATCCACGTAGTGGTTAATGGAAGGAAGACCTGATAGTGCAGAGTGTCACCAAAGACTCTCTCAGGCAAGGCAGATCAACATCCCCTAAGGAAGATCTCATGTGTTCACTCCTCCTTCCACCTTCCAAAAGGAAACACACTCGAAGAGGGCTGTACAGAGATGACTGTGTTGTATGCCTTGTTTCTGCCTCCCAAAGAAAGCTGAAAAAACTCTTCTGGCAGATGCTGTGAGAAGCAGCTGATAGTTTTGGACAGGTTCATTTGAGCAGTCCCATGAAATAGGCACCACCAAAAATCACTTTTTAATTTTTAGAGTTCAACTGTCCCATTGGGTTCCTCTGGTCCTTAGGAAGGAGAGCGATGAAAGCAACCACTCTGCACAGCACGCATCTCTCCCTAAAAGGAACTGATGAGCTTCAGGCAAGAAATTGGCATGGACTTAATTTAGCCAGAAGTAACTCATACTTTGCATTTTTTTAGGTTGAAGCATCAGGGCAGTGAATTGTAACCAGTGGCTTCCTGAATTCTAGGGCAGCAGCCCCACCAGAAATGATGGCTCTTCCATGAGCTAATGATCATCAGGAATAGCAGTGGTGCAAGAGCCTCTGCAAGATAAAATTTAAGCTTTGGAGAAAGGAATAGCTAAGTACAATTTTTGGAAGAGTTCATAGCACAATGTTATTACAAATAATTATTCAATGTTGTACCATGTCATTCTCCTGGAAGATACGTAGGAACATTTAAAAAGAGGGACTTGAAATTGCTTCACAGATTTTCCCATGCACCTCTAACCTCAACCACACCTCAACCACTGTGTGCAAAAAAATAAGCAGATATGGCTGCAGGCAGTTGACCTTGAGTGAGGCTTTGGAAATCATATCATGTAATCTCATAAAATGCAGTACTAAAGTTACCTGAAAAGACAAGCATGTTTGGGCCATGTCTTGAAGGTCACGAAATGCCCATTTTTCAAGTCTCACTTATTCAAGTCAGTGGCTTCTTGTGTACCCACGGACTGTAAGCTGCTGATAGTCAGCTTTGCTGTGAGGACATGCTGAAGTACTTCTCAGATTTCTTTGTCTTGAGTTCACTCAAAATGGCCTGCAAGGTGCCCTTTTGATTGCTGTGTCTGCCTAGAGCATTGCGCTTCAGTCCCTGCCATCTAATGCACCTGATGTGGAATAAGGCATATTGATTACACCTAGAATGTAGTCTTTTCAATAGTGTATTTAATTCATTTCCCAAAATTCAAAATCAACTGTATCATCATTTTTTTTCAATCTGGAACTGATACTGGTGCATAAAATGGAAAATGGAAAAACTAATCTTTTCCATTAGATTTAGGAAAAGAAGTGATTAATAATGTAAAAGCATGTTAAGTGCTTGGATATTTTCTGTTAAATCAGAGATTTAACTGATTTTTTTTTTTTTTACTACACATCTTTGGGGCACTGCAAGAAATCCCACTGCTGTGTGGTTTCAATTGTTTTAAATTTCTGGATGTTTTTTTAATTATGAAGGTGGAAGCATGCTTTAGCCAGCCCATAATTGAACAAGGCTTAAATTAAGTCACAGCCTGGCTTTTCATGTTTACATTTCTGTCACTGTGTATTATTATCCCAACACATATCTTTTGCATTTCTTCTCTGAAGTTGTTAGCAGCTGCACAAAAACTGTCTTCTGAAATGTTTTTCCAAGCCTCTTCCTTAATGTTCTCCATAAATAAAAGAAGTCCTGTTTATCTCTGTGATGAAGGATTGTTGCTGCTACTGAAGCAGTCTAATAATTAGCAAGTATCAAACTGAGAGAAAATCACCTCAGTTCAGAAGGGCTTATCTGAGACTTGTGACTCTCTTGAGGTGAGATAGGGATTGTGATACCCACGTGTGTTTCTACAAAGGGTGGAAGGGGACTCACTGTGGATTTCAGAGAGGTGAGTGTGAGGAGGTACTGGGTATTGACTGGAGGGCAGTGTTGTCATGGATGGGTAATCCTATCAACATTTCACTGCACAGGAGTGATAACATTTTAGCTCAGTGCAGGCCAGTCTCAAGCCAGCATGAGTATCTGGACATACACACTGAGAAATGAGAAGGCTGTAGTTTCTTCTGCTTATCCTACAATCACACTTTAATATCAAGCAAACATTAAGGTAAAAGAAATTTTATAGTAATTTTTTGGGTGTTATAGTTACAATTTGGCTACTGTTGGTCTAGAGAGAGTGCAGAAAAAAAAAAGGCAAAACAGCGCAGAAAAAAAAGAAAAAACAAAACAAAAAGGCTATCTATAATTAATTTTGTTTCTATTAGGTTCCCTATTTTATCTAATGAATGCTCCACCAGAAGTCTGTATTTTTTGATAGCGGAAGCACAGTTCAAATGCAGCATTGTCATTGTGGGAGATGGAGGTGTTCCGCCATCAAGTCTGTCTCTGTTAGTTTTCTTCTAAGGGGTTTATGTGTAACTTCACATCTCTTCCCAGTTGCCCTCCACCTCAGACATACCATTTCTATCATCTCTAAATAGAATTAATGGCTGACACATGGTTCCAAGGTGCTAGACATTCTGATGTCCCCAAGACTTCATGGAGCATCTCTTGCCCCAGTTTGTTGGGATTTTTTTCCTAAAACTTCTTCTGCTTTCTTACTGCTACTAATTTGTTCATCTGTAGTGAAGAAAGTGACCCCTGTATACTATCAGTGTAGTGTCCATTTCTCTTTCTAGGTTGAAAGCTGTATTTCTTAAAAACATACCAATTAATAGCTGTATTTGTTTATATAGGAAGGAAAGTAATGCATGTGCTTTATGAATAACACGGACTAGAAAAGGCTAGAAAGAAATAGTTTAACTGAACAGCCCTGTGGTAATAGCATTTGAAGAAGGGAAACGTGGATCCTAGCTTGTGGGGGTCCCTGCCTTTCCCATGCTGGTGGGGCCTACCATTCCTCGAGGGTCTACCTCATCCTTCCTATTGCTTTCTCTGCTGCTTTCTACTTTGATACAACTGCTTTCAGCAGTTTATTTTTTTACTTCCACCTATTTCTACTACTTGTGTTGTCAGCAGTGGTCTAGGGCAGCAATGTTCTCAGTGTGATGGAGAATGTTGTGTCCTGTTGTCAGTTAGTTGTTTTCTCAAGTCATTGCTGACTTCTCGTGTCAAGGAATAAATATTCAGTTGGGTAACAAGGACATCAGTTCTGTAAGATATGAATTGAATGAAGTAGCATGTTGCTTAGTTAAACAGCTGAAGAGCAGAGTAAGCCTATCTTTTGCTATACCTTGAAATATACTTCCAGCCATTTTCCTTAATGTTTCTGCTGTACATTCAAAGTACATTCATTTACTTTTTTTTTTCAGATTTACTGCACACTAATAATTGAATTTATTGGGAATAGTACAGTCTAGGAGGAACTTCTGTGGAAATCATATAACTACATTGCATAAAACAAATAAAATTGTTTGAATTTCTGTGGTAGCTTGAAATCTAAGACATCCATAGCTCAGTGTCTAGTCAGGCCTTTATAAATAACCAGAATTAACTGGTTTTAACCAGAATTAACTAGTTTTATTTAATATTGAAAGAGATAGTTTTGATTTTTTTTCTGTCCACAATCTGAGTTAATAATGGAAATGCTTTCTCTATGATGCTTCATTAGAATTCTTCCTAAACTGCATAACTCAATAAAGTAACTGGGTTACTGAACTGTATTCTCTTAGAATAAGTTTCTTCTTCTTAAGGTATCTGTGTAGAAATTAGATAGATAAAATCATCAAGACCAGAAAGAATATGCAAATAGGCAGATTCATGGTTTTCTTCATTGCACTTGGATTAGTATTTATGGAACTAATGTTGCATTAACCCAACCAGCATAACTAGAAATAAGTTTTCACTGATTCTTAATACAATCCTTGTTACTGGAAACTTACGATCTTAAAATTTTGTCAGCCTTATTAAGACAAATTTAATTTTTGTTTGGGGTGTTTTTTTTCATTTATCTGCTCCAAAGTCTGTTCTGGGTTTCCTGTTTGTTTGGAGGTAGCTGGGGGAGTAGAAAGCAAAGTGTGGCCCTAACTCAAAAATATTCAGTGGAAGCTGAATAACTCCATCACCTTTCTTTCTCTTTCTTCAAATCCCTGCTTTTAAATGTGCCCTTTTTCATGTCAAAATGTAATGAAATATCAGACTGTGTTCAGAAAAAAATAATTTTTGTTTCCTCAGGAATGCTTACTGATATCTTCCTGTGGAAACAAATAACAGCAAAAACTTCTCCAATTTAGTTCAGAACTGCAAGTTCTGCATAAAGCAGTAGAGTCAGTAGAGTGATAGGTCTGGCAGGGTTTTAGCTTAGGTTATTAAAGCATTGCAGAGTTAGAAGCCTGGTTTTTCTTATAAGTACTGTAAATATACATCTAAACTAAAGATACAGGAGACCTCACACATACATAAATATGTCCATAACAAACACACAGCTATTGTATCATGAGCAGATAACTATAAACTTGCATCTTGGCTTTCGTTAATAATGCTAACTTTACCCAGTAGTCCATAGTAATTATCAGTGTTTAACAGTAAGAAATTATTCTGCCTCATGTCAGTGACTCCCTCTCCTTATCTGTTCTGCAGAAACTAGAATGCTTTATGGCTTGTGTTAGATACACAGAGATCTGAAGACAGCAATCCAAAGGGAGAATAAACATGTACACAAATACAGAAAAATTCCACAGACATCATAGAGAGGAAAAAATCTAAGCAATAGAATGGGCAAACAGCTAAATTATGGGATCTTAAGGAGGATTTTGAACATCAGATGTATTGCTGTATTTCACTGAATCACGGAATGGTTGAAGTTGGAAGGGGGCTCTAAAATCATCTAGTCAAAGCCCCACTGCTGAAACAAGGCCAGCTAGAGCAGAGTATTGGCTCTTTTCAGTAGCTGGGTAAAAGCCGTAGGTTCTCCCAGATGCAGATATAGTAAGAAAGCTGAAGTTCAAACACTTTTTCATTAAAAAAGGGAAGAAGGCCATCAAAAACTCAAAGAAACCACACAAATATGAAGTGCATTTGTTACTATCTCTGTCACAAATACAGAAGACTGATGCTCCCTGTGGTAATAGAGTTCTTCTTAGGGACCTGGAAGATCCAGCTCCTATAACTCTAGGGTACAGATTTTCCAGCATTAGTTAGTGTTCTGGAAAGAAAGAGAAACTTCAAATTTGTCTCTTGCTTCCTTTCATCCTTGCCTGTAGTGGACACAGTAAAGCAGGAGAGGCATCCTAGCAGAGGTTCAGGGTCATGGTTAACCTGTGAATTGTGCCGTTCTGACCTCCCATCACTAGCAATTCAATTTCCCTCTTGATAAATGCAGCCTCTCCCATCAGGCTGATAGAAGCATCTCTGTAAGTACATGATAATTTCACAAAGACAGCACATCACTGCACATCAGTTGTTCCTTTGACACAGCTAATCCTGTAACCAGACCGTGTATTAGTCAAGAAGGCGCTAATTTAACAAATATTGGAGACATTCTAGAATCGGAGTCTGAAATACTGTGGATACTTTCCTCAAGCTGAAGCCTGAAACCATTCCCCAGTGAAGGGACCCAGATGGGTAGTCATGACAAATTGTTTGGCAGTCTCTCTGATATTCTGATAGAACACAAAAGCTCCCTCTGCTGTTTCTCCTTGTCTGGAAGGCTCCTCTTTTCCTCTGCATTACCTGCATTTGCTATCAGTTAGAGAGCAACCTGGCATATCCTTCAAGTAAAAGCAACTTGCCATTACAGTTTAGCAGCACTTCCACTCCCTCAGTGTCTGCAGAATAAAAAGGAATAAAGGATCCTTGTCTCTAAACTGGAGAGACAAGTGGACCACTTGGTGCATAAGGAATTGGCTGGATGGTCACACTCAAAGAGTTGTGATCAATGACTTGATGTCCAAGTGGAAAGCAGTGATGAATGATGTTCTGCAGGGGTCGGTATTGGGACCAGCACTGTTGAACATCTTTGCTGGCAACCTGAACAGTGGGATTTAGTGCACCCTCAGCAAGTTTGCTGACAACACCAAGCTGTGTGATGTGGTCAGCATGCTGGATGGAATGGATGCCATCCAGAGGGACCTGGATGGGCTTGAGAGGTGGGCCTGTGCAAACCTCATGACATTCAACATGGGCGAGTGCAAGGTCCTACATGTGGGTCAGGGAAATCCCAAGCAAAAATACAGGCTGGGTGAAGAATGGATTGAGAGAAGCCCTGAAGAGTAGGACTTGGGGGTGTTGGTGGACAAGAAGCTCAACACAACTTGTCAATGTGCATCTCAGAGGGTCAAGTGTATCTTGGGCTGCGTCAAAAGCTGTGTGACCAGCAGGTTGAGGGAGATGATTGTCCTTCTCTACTTTGCTCTTGTGAGACCCAAGCTGGAGTTCTGCATCCAGTTCTGGGTCTCCCAACATAAGAAGGACATGGACCTGCTGAAACGAGCCCAAAGGAGGGCCATGAGGGTGATCAGAGGGCTGGAGCACCTCTCCTATGAGAACAGGCTGAGAGAGTTGGGGCTGTTAAGTCTGTAGAAGAGAAGGCTCTGGGGAGACCTTCTAGCAGCGTTCCGGTACCTAAAGGAGGCCTCTGCAAGAAAGATGGAGAGGGACTTTTTACAAGGGCATGTAATGATAGGCCGAGAGGTAAAGGCTTTAAACAAAGAGTGCAGGTGTACATTAGATATTAGGAAGAAATTAATTACTGTGAGGGTGATGAGACACTGGAACAGGTTGCCAAGAAAAAGAGGTGGTAGGTAGATAGCCCATCCCAGAAAATGTTCAAAGTCAGGTTGGATGGGGCTTTGAGCAGTATATTATAGTGAAAAGTGTCCCTGCCCTATGGCAGCAGGGATGGAACTAGATGATCTTTATGGTCCCTTCCAACTCAAGCCATTCCATAATTCTGTGATCAAACAAAATGGTTTGTTCTGATCCTTATACCAAGGATCCTCTGCTGAATCAGCTGCATAGCCCCCACTGTCTATAATAAATGGTTAAAGAATTCCAGTAGCTTTTGAAATAATTTGAAATGATAAATAGGCTTTCTCCTTGAACAGCTGTGGGACTGTCTGCTGCTGATGTTCTCCAGAACATCCTTTCCCATGAGTGATGAGATTTTGGAATCTGCAGATGTGTGGGCACTCTTGGCCCCCATTAGGGCTACCTCAAACTGAGTATGACAGAAAAACTAGATATTTTGTAATGGATCTGGAGAACATTCCTTTTCAAATTTGTACTCCACCCTTGACCCTCTCCTAGACTGTCATCAGAAGTTACTTTTTTTTTTTCAGGTAGATGATACAAAACTATTTACTTCATGATTCAAAGGAAAGTTAATTGTATTATATAAAGGACAACTGCTTATAGTTTTCAGCATTTCTATTTACTGTCTAAAGAGGGCAAGACTTCTCATAAATTAGTTAGACTGGTTTTTTTTTGAGACAAACCCAACATGAAGCCAGGCCCAGCTTAAAGACCATCCAAGTGAATGTGTTAAAATATTTGTGATGTTAACAGGCCGCATACACCGGAAAGCATAAGGGTTCATTTAGCTTCAGTGTAAGCTGACTCAACATCAGGCTTCAGCAGAGTCCCAGTTACTGACATTTCTAGTAGAGCATCTGCATTGATACATCAAGGTTGGGAAATCATGTAGAGAAAACAACTGTACAAACTCCATTCAGATGATATCACAGCACCCCGCTGTTCTTAGGATGCATCTGTCCAGAAGTGTTAGAAGAAAAAAGATGTCTCTTATTCTGCATCAACAATGACTCTTCATGTTGCTGCACACATCTGCATTAAAGCCCCCTGTCCTTCCTGGTGGTTCAGAGCCAATCATCTGGCCTTGCTGGGAACTGAGAGACTGTCCCAAACTGTAAATTCCTGTGACCAGAGTGTGAGGGTCTACACTGAGTGCCTTGTACATTCTGCTAGATAGAACATGTATTCTGGACTCCCATGTGGAAAGGGTATCTCAGTACACAACTTAGAGCCTCTGTAAGAGAATTAAATTATTTCTACTGGATGGTTAAAACATCCAGTAGTAACTTCTATTTGCATGATCAAGTCAGTTTTGATAGCTGTTCCCACCACAAAAATAGTCATGCTTTTGTTTAAATAGTAGAGGAGCACAGAATGGAAAAATTGGCATACGATAGACTGAACTCCTGCAGGGGTTTTAATTTTCACATACTCTTAAACTCATGGAGCCTAATGAGCTTAACATTTTGGCCAGTTGCACAATTTGGAGATTTCAACAGTGAATGGTTTTTGGACAAAAAAAAAAAATGTTCTCACAAATATGAAAAGTGAACAGATGTTACTATTGGTGCTTCCAACGCCTACTGACAGAAAACATCTGTGTTGAACTTCCTGAATTTTGGGATCTTGAGAACACTCCCACACACAACTGAAAGCCATTTGAAAGCAATTGGGCTGGCAGATTTGCTCTTGGGTCTATGACTGAATGTTCTAACGCAAGCAGGTGCTGGTTGTTGTCCTGCCTTTAGGAGCCAAGCTAGCCAAGCAGCAACCTTACAACTATCTGACCGCGTAATCCAAGTTTTTAACAGTTTGTGTGAACTGTGCTTTTAAACAATCCCAGAAAGCAGTTGATCTTAACAGTATAATGGTAATAAAATGAATTGAATGAATGGAAAGGAAAAAAAATTCATTTTGATGCAGATGCTAGCAGAATAGGAGGATTGCACTGCATTGTGTGGTGCAATTCTATGGAAAGTTTTTGGCTTTTTAATCCCGTGAAAACCCATATTGAATGAACAGAATTTTCTTTTGTTCTGAAAATATACTCATGGTGCTAGAAACGTGTAAGGCATTTGCTATCCTTCCAAATGCTCAATCAAGATATTTAATAGGTACCATGACAACGTCTGCCCTTTTACATGAGCATGATACAGCAGATGTCACAGAGTAACTGGGAGTTCCCTGCTTCCTCCTGTTCCTTCTCCACACCCATCAGCTTGATATTTGTCTAGTTATAAGAGCATATTTGGCAAGGTGATTTTCCTCTCTGATGAATTTTTGGTTTGCTATCAAACCAACCTTCTCCAATTAATTACATAGTAATGAATGTTTGGCAAGTATAAATCAATGTCATTTTAGTGTTCTGTAAAACATCATCAGCTCGTGATCTCGCCTTCGAGTTCATCCAAAGAAACATCTCTAAATTTAATTTTAGTTACCTCTCTCGTAAAGACAGAATTTAGTGGAAGTCAAAGGGACAGTATTTATGTGTCATTGAAGTTGTTTTTTCTGGTTTTATAGTTGTCTTAGCTTGGTACTCTCTAACCAACATAAAGTGAGTAGCTCCGTAAATTGCACTTCCACTCTCAGGCTAACCAAAAGCATCTCTCTGAGTTGCACAGTGTCAGGTCATCCCAGCTCTGCAGGTTTCTGAGATCTGAAAGTTTCCCCTTGATCCCCTTACATCCTGAGAGAGCCCATATGAGAATTTTAGCAGAGCCCAATGTAGGCAGAAATTTTGTTATGCCCAGAATAAAGATAGATACTGAGCTAAGAAGCTGCATAGAGATGCTGGTATTTAAGTGGCTCCTGGCAGCCTAAAAGAAACATGTATCTGAGTAGTCAAATGGGAAACAAGGTAGGGGCCAGATGATATATTTGGAGTAAATAGATATGCTTTTGAGCACACAACATTGTCATCTGATCACTGTTTTATGCTGAAACATTTCTAGCTTCCAAGAAAATCCTAGTTTTGCGCCACCAGTAGCAATGGTTCTGGCATATACTGCCTGCCAAGTTAAGTAAATTTATATCCAGCTCATTTTTTATGCAGCATGGGGTATTTTCTTTTTGCACAGTTTAGAAAGCAGTGATGTGGAGGTCAGCTTTTGAGCTAGAGACACAGGCTCCTTTTACAGAAATCTAAGAAAAATGGGCACATTCAGGGTGTATTTGTCTGACCTAGTTTGAGTATCTACATTAGGATATATCATGCCATGAGATGTCACCTGCACCTGATGGGAACTTTTGATAACTACACTGCATATAGATAAATGTCTGCATCTGTTCAATAAGTGAAATCTTTTAAAAAAAAATCCAGTGCCTTTCAAGTCATTCCAAATCCTATCACATAATTGAGTAGAGCATGCTCACTGGAGGGATATATTTGCTAATATATGTGTTAATTCTAATCCTAAATTTCTCAATTTGTCTGTGCAGCCATACTTCAGCAGAGATTCTGCTTTGGACTTTCAGAGCTATCCCCTTACTGAGTCTGCAAACAAAACCACTTTTTCCCTCTGCCCACCGCTTCCTTCCCGCATCTTGTCCTCCTTTCTCTTCTCCTTTCCTCTATGCAATAACCTTTTGAAGATTTAGCATGGAAACCCTTGTGAGGTTTTGTCTAGACTTGCTGTTTCTGATGTTTTTCTTTGAGAGACCATTGCTGTGGTCCCAGTATTGTTCTTACTACAGAAGGTCTGCAAAGCCCAGAAAGCATTTCTGACATGTACTCCTATGTATTTTGTGACATGAAGAAACTATTAACTGGTTCTTTTGAGTTCTTGACCTACATTCCAGCATATATTTTCTTTTGCACATGTTTTATCTTCTTGGGTGACATAGCAACTTTCTGGAAGATCACAAATTAAATCAAACCGTGGGAACAGAAAACAGTACAAAATTCTTTCATTTACTGACTGCAGAAAAGGGATGTGGCTTCTGGTAAAGAGAATCCTTTCATAGTTCTTTTTTATGAAGATTTAATGTTTATTCCTTCCTTAATGAAAAAAAAAAACCTTCTGCAAGCTGAGTCATTGCTCTGGAATTAATGGTAATGTCATTTGGTCACCACTGTCCTGAGAGAAAATGTCGCATGTCCAGACAATGTAGCTGAAAGAGCAGCAGATTTTTACCATGCCACTAGGCTGAACTAGCCTCATTTTTTAGTTATTTTTAACTTAAAGTGAATTTTGTAATTTTTTTGTTTACTTTTGGTATAAATAAAAAAAGCTCTTTAACAAATGAGAAGGAAAGTGTTCTCTGAGAAAAAGAGCTGGAATGTGAAAATCAGCTAAATAACCTCCTCTGAAGTAATAAAAGAGAAATTAAAAGTAGAAATAACCATTAGCTATGTGCTTTTTTTTTAAAGCCTGCTGACTCTTTCAGTGCTACTCTGTGTTTAAGAATCAAATATCACACAACTCAAGGTACATGAGAAAGGTTTACTTCATTTGCTTATCAGCATTCTAGTTAGACAACAGAAGTCCATCCCCCCTGACACTGGTAACCATGTGGTGGCAGAAGCTAGTGCCAGCCCTACACTAAAAAACACAGATTCAGAACATAAATTTGAGAAGATGCAGGCCTGTGACATTAAATGTAAATTTAGAAATCCAATGGAGAATAAGATAATAATTTTTTCTTGTTCATCTTAGAAAACCGAATCCATCTACTAATGATGGAACATCTTCACTTCAGCCAGCCCTGCTGCTCAGTTGCATGATGCATTTCATCCCATTTCATGTGTACTCTCCCAGCTATCTCACTGTCAGACATTTTATCAGAAATCTTCTGCTTTTGTTGCCTTACACCTCGCACAAGGACAGTTTGACCCGACCTGAACTTCTTATCAGATTTCCCAGAGGTTGTACCGAGCTCTGGAAACCTGCACCTGCATTGGTGGGGGCTGTGTGCAGCAGCAATGGCTGGTGCCATCTAGTGAGGAGCTTCTGAATGCTTGCTGCAAACTGAGAGTGATCATCTGTCTTTGAGAAAATAGTCATTAGTATAGTTCTGAAGACATGGGAATAAAGTAACGTGCTACAAATGTTTAACAATAAAGCTTGCACAAACTTCAGGATTTTTTCTCCCAGCTAATCTTTCTCTCCAGAGGCTAGCACGAGCTGTGTTTCGCCCTATGTGTTTGTATTTCCTACCATTCCAGGGCTTGTTTTGATTCACTCTTCCTAGGTGGAATTGCAAAAGTGTTTTAAATCTTGCTGAAACAGAACTCATTTTTGAGTTGTGGGGTAGATGGAACCATTCAAACTATATCATCAATGTACAACATAATGATGTATGGTGTAAAAATGTTCCAGTGTCTCCTGCATTATGGTAGATGTTGTACTCATCAGTTTCTGAAGCTCTCTGGAGATCTGTCCATACTGGGCAGCCTGGTGCTGGCAGAACTAGCTTCTGAGTCAAACTAGTTGAGCCACAGCAGCAGGGTGCTTCGTGTGGTCTGGCTTTCTCTGCCTCTCAGCCCAAAGTGGTGCAACCTCTTAATTGAACCCCAAATCCTTCCCTTACCTATTGTCCTCTAATATGTTTAATCCATAAACTCCTGGGTTTATGCTCCAGAAGAAATGTCAGGTGGTATGTCCATCCCAGTCTGACTCAGTGTGCCACAGGGCGGTTCTTGACGTTGTTCCTTGTAGTTTATATTTTTTGGGGGGGTGGGAGCACTAGGATCCTACAGTTTTTATTTGAGCTCAATGATCACTTTAGTATGCCTTCCTCCATGGAAACTGCCTCAGAGAATCATACATTCCCTACATTTACACCCCATTCTCCACATTTTGCCAGTATTACATTTAAAAACTTCTCTGTGTCTTTCTTGTGTGCCTGCCTTAGCACTTTCAATCAGCTGAGAAGCTGCTCATTTTCCTTATAAATTATTTTATTCCCTGGGGGGTTGCTTTCTGTTGTGCTTGCTGATCTTGCTGCGTAGGAGTGCATCGGGGTCCTTGCTGTCACATCCTTTCCCCATCTGTTCTTACAGACTGTTCCACACTGCATGCTCTTACAAAAAGTCCCACCTCCAGCTTGTCTGTCATGGTCATATCACCCTTCCCACAGGAAATGAACTTGGCTTTCAACAATGACCTTTTTAAAATGTCAGGGAATCAATCTCCTTTCTTCTTGTCCACTGTTAAATAAATAATGGCCTACAACGATCATTTTCATGTGGGTAATACTGAATCATCACATTCCATATACCAGAAACAGTTGCAAAACGGAAATCTGTAATGAAATGTTGAGAAACGGGCTCAATGACTGTGAAACTCTCTAGAAATTCTGGTTCTGTCCCCTCTTTATTGCAAATAAACAGTTTTCTCCTGTCTTGGTATCTTCATCCTGGTAGATGGATTTCTCAGCAACTCATGATGATGTTCCTGTGTTTTAAAACCTTTGGAGCACGTACTGTCATTTATTGTATCTTTATTTGTATAGCACATCAAACATTTGGTCACTCTCCAAATTAGCACACCTTCCACTGCCAGTTTTGTTTCTACACTGTAAATTTAGTAGTAAATTAGAAGGAAGATAGTATTGCAATATGACATCTTTCATCAGGCTAGTCATAAAAGAACTGGAAATTAAAGTTCAAGCTGCAAAACATGAACATTCAGTACAAATTTAAAAGTCTGATCGAGATCTTAAGTCCACTGGTACTTAATTGCAAAGTGTATTTATTGAATTCAGTCACAACCCCAACAGCATATTCTTCCATGTGCATCACTGGAGAATCAATAATGTATATATAGCATGGCAAATATTTTCTGGGAAGATTTCCTGCAGGCTTCCTAATTTCTGACCTTTGCTCCTCTCTGCAAATAACTTACACAAAATGGCTGGGCTGGCCACATGAGTTGTGCAAAACCTCTTCCAGTCAGCTGAAGTTGCAGGAAGAGCAAAGCAGGGACTGACATTGTGTGTCCTGACATTGGAGGCTTTGTAATTGAACTAAACAGTTACAGAAGTTTTGTATAAGAACAAACAAAAAACTTCTTCGTTGTCTTCAAGATATTCCATCCACCCACTTTTTCCTTTTCTTTTTGTGCACTCCCTTGGAGGTGCTGGCCATAGCATTCCACACACACTTCAGTGAGCCTCTTAACACTGGTCTGTAAATCCAGTGGTGGATGACATGAGGTAATCGTGCCGTGCTCTGCATTCAGGAAGAGGTCCACTTCACCTCAGCAAAATGGGAGGCCTTCTGCTGGAGAGCACTATTGGCAGAGCACATTCCTGCAATGTTTTATCATTTAAGGAAAGGGAGCAGTAGAGGAAGTACTTTATGAGTTGTCTAAAATATGACAGGGATAGCATGTTTCCCTAAGATTGCCCCTTTTGGGGGCTTTTTTTTTTTTACCTGAAAATCTAATCCAGGAACAATTTCACAGCTTTGGAGAATTTTCTAGGATTTCTGATCCTCCAGGAGCACAGGCAGAGCAGTACCACGTGTGGCATGTCTCACACAGGGGTATTCAGGACTCTAATAATTGAATCATGCTTTATTTGACTGAACCTTTCAAATTGACTGTCTTTGCTTAAATCTCCTCAGTGACCTTTGCCAAAGAGAGAATGTTCTTAGGTCACTTGCTAATGAAAAGGGGACATACTTGTTCAACAATAGATCTAATATGAAAGCAGAGTAAAAGCTGACAAGTCTGAGTTAACGAAGGTTAACAAAGTTAATTCAGTTAACAAGCCAAGGTACTAATTTTCTGAAGAATTACACAAACATTGTCATGATATTAAGTACTTCCCCAGCTCTGACTCTAGCCTCATGCTAAACTGGTCCCATAAGGATCAATTTGCTTGTCTTTATTGCAAATAATATTAAATAGCCCCTATTCCTGAACAAACAAATAATCAGATAATTACCCAGAAAACATGGGGAAGGGCCACGGGTGCCCATCTTCCTTGATTTCCATTCCTTGTTTACTTTTTCCTCCACACCAGATAGGAAAGTGGGACTGGAAGTGGGAGAGTGGTATCTGGTGTAGGAGAGTGGTAACCATGTCCCATGGGATATCACTGTTGAAGTGTACAGCTCTGCATGTTCCCTGCAGAAAGCCAGGCACGGATTTGACAATTCTCAACATAACCAGAATTTTATCAGAAATTGCAGCAAGAAGTTTTACATGCCTTCTGCCTCCAGACAACTGCCCACAAAAGAGGTGTAGATGGGTACTAAAGAGATGGTTTGTGTGAGTGGTTTTTGGAATTTATTTGATTTCTTTTGTCTTTCATGTACTCCAAAAATGAAGTGGCATTTCCAGTGTACAGAATCCATGTATTCCTTGCTTTGCAGAAGCAACTGAAACATTTGTTTTCAGAACCTCTCAAAATTAATATGCAACTGCAAACAACTCAAATCTGTATAACTGGCTTTGAATCATTTGTCTGTGTTCTTTACATATGTATGAGATATGTTTCCATCCTTTTTTAACCTTTTTAAAGATTCCTTTCTAGATTCAGGTGTATGAAGAAGAACAAACTACCTTAGCATTTAATGAAGTTTTAAGGTTTTATAGTAAAATGGGAATATTTTATATTTGTATTTGCATAAGAATTGATACTGCTCTACAAAAATACCCCAAAAACAATAAAGAACACAGACTCCATTTCTTTAAATAATGAAATGTCTATTATTTCCCTTAAAAGGCAGTTTTATGGGGTATGCTCATATGTATTCTCCTAATATATTCTCTATTTGCTCTTTCTATGTACTTCAATTTTGAGCCACAGTAGGTAAGAAAAGTTGAGAAAATGTGACATCAGAAAGAAATTCTTTTTGCCAATCTTGGAACTCACACTGATAAATACTGGTTAAGATTTAATTCATTATTCTAGTGCTTCTAATCAGTATTTTTACTTATGGGTCAGGCAACTCAGAAAATGTGTCTGCTATGAATCAATTTAGACAAGGATCTGCACCTCCATAGAATGACTTGTAGAGATTCACTCTACAAGTTTTTTTTAAAAAAAACCTGAAAACTGCTGCTGTGGAGATAGATTCATCTGTAATAGCTGGCTGGGGCTGGCATAAGGAAATGAGCAGCTGCTTGTTCAGATGCATATGCCTCCTGCCAACAAGAGTTATATTATGTTTTAGATGTATTCATATAATCTTTGCTCCTTCTCAGTTTATTAACCTGAAAACACATGGGCCTCCCAGCACCTAATAATCCACATGAGCAGGCTTGGTTTAGAAGTAGGGATGCTGTATAAAGCTGGGCTTGGCTGTAAGCAGAGGGAATTCTCTTTCACACTGACAGCTCAAACACTAAAATTTATGGTATCCTTTGGCAATGCTCCTAAACCATCAATCTTGTCAAATTAATCATAACAGTATAGCAAAAGACCCATACTGTACAAGATCTATCCTGGTGTCTTGTCCCAAGGAACTCCACGTAATTCAGCCTTCATACTGGCGCATTCCTAGTCTTCTTCCAAGGAAAAAACTTGCACTGAGTTCTGTATTTTGTTTGGCTGTTTTTTCATCTTCTCAATGTGGGCTTATCTGATATCATATAATAAGATTTAGAATATAAAATTTTACTCCAAGTGCTGTGTTAATTTTCTATGAAAGCAGTGTGGAAAATTTGTTTTTAAAACTACACAAAAGTTTTGTTTCAGTCATAGTGTTTAGTTTATGGTATGTGGAATGAAGACAGCTGTAGCATAGATAAATGTTAATTATGGATAATTGTTGACTATGAAGTTTTGAAAGTGTATCACAAATGGGCCTATCCTTCATTATGAGAATAAAATAATTTTTCCTAATATCAGTAAGACATTGGTCAGTATCTTTGCTACAACTTCCTAATACAAGGAAATTAGGATATCTTCAGGTTCATTTCTTCAAGTCTCCACACCTCTCTCCCCATCTCAATGAAATTAAATGAAGTTGAACTCTTAGCCTTCTTGTACAGGGACTGCATTCGTCTTCTAGCTCTTTCTTTGCAGGCATGGACAAGGCTGTTAAAAAAGACTGTAAAATTTTATACTAAAACAAGGTATTATTTTTTTATCAGCTCATTTTTATAACTACAATGTGTTCGTTCATATTTTGCTGTAATTCTTCCTTTGTGAGATACTGATGCTGTTGCAGCTGCTCTATGAAAAAAAATCTAATTGCATTTTAAAAAAACTTTCATTAGATTTGACTTAATTTGAATGTCTTGGTAAATTGTGCTTTGCCCTATTTAAAGCATTTTTCTCCAGAAAAGATTTTGACAATTTACTATTAGTGTCATTAGTGCACTGAGTACTGCAGAGCATGCAAAACATATGTGCCTTCAGTAATCCTACGTCTGGAATGACATTCAAATACTTCAGTTCACAGATCTCAGACATACTGCCACAACCTGTTACTTAAACTACTGTTGTGTCATTTCAAAATTGTTTTACCTCTTTTGAGCCTTGTGATGCCTGCAGTCAACAGGGATTATTTTTAAACAATGTTTGAAGTAGCCTGAAGAGCAGAACCAGCACTGGAAGGGAAAATGACAAGGGAGCCCTGTGTGCAATCCTCAACCTGTGTGAATACGTGCATGTCTCATCATTTTCAGGCTCCACTGCTGAATAGAAATATCATCCCTAAAGAGGCAGAAATTCCTGCCTTTAAGTATCAGACTCCACATAATAAATGCAGCCACTAAGCAGATTTCACAGTTAAGCATATTTTACTTGGTCGGAGTGAAATTGGTTATATTTTTGGAGACCACGAATATTCAAGTAGTGAATGTTGATTTGAGTGTTAATATCCATATGTCAATTTTGTGACCACATCACAATGTGGTCACTGCTGCTGGAGTTTCTCTGTGCTGTGTTTCCAGATAACATTCATCAAAGAGCCCGGCCTACTGGAATGGAAAGAGATTCTGTGTTTATTTTCTCTTTGAGAGATTGACTCCATTGTACCAGTGATAACTAATCCAGCTTCATGCATCACAACTGTTCCTATATAAATGCTGTGTTATTATTTTTATCAGGGCCAGCCAGGACTCCTTGGATCACAGGGGTTCACTGGACCACCAGGATTGATGGGGATCCCAGGAGTGCAAGGTCCCAAAGGTCACAAAGGTGAAAGAGGATATCCAGGAATAACTGGACCCAAAGGAGAAGCGGTAACTTTTGAACATCAAATATTTTAGCTAATAAGCAAAACACTGGGCAGAACTTCATTTTAATTGTGCTTTTTCACTCCAGGGACAAAGAGGAGTCACTGGATTCCCCGGGGCAGATGGCATTCCTGTAAGTAGCAGGTTACTTCATCTTTAGGAAATCACCAACTGCAAATATTGCAGGCTAGCTTAAAGCCTTTGTACTTTAATTAAAATGTCTGGGTTAAATTCTACATCATCCATGTACACACTTTTCAGTTAAGGGCATTTACTGAAGTGAGTAGAACCACGAATATACAAGAGAGTATAATCTGTGCTTCCTCTCATTCCCTCAGATAATTAAAGGTCTACTTGCTTTGTCCTATAGAGAAATCCCCTTGTAAAAGGGACAAGAAAGTACAGAAATTTCCTGTGCCTCTGGAGGTTACCCAGCTAAGTATGTTCTTTTGTAGAAAAGACCTGTGACATAAATACTTCACATCTTTTAAGCTTGTGAATAAAGGACACGAGTGGGTCATTCCTTAATTATTTCAGATTTGCAAAGCATATAGAAACACCAAT
The DNA here is from genome assembly GCF_001715985.3 of Manacus vitellinus. Lineage (NCBI taxonomy): Eukaryota > Metazoa > Chordata > Aves > Passeriformes > Pipridae > Manacus > Manacus vitellinus. The sequence continues at coordinate 21,257,082 of NW_021940813.1, forward strand.
GATTTTAAGAATACTAACCATTGTTAATTTGCTCTATAGCTTATATGACTAGTCTTAAAAAACTTACTGAGCCCTAAACAGTGTCAAACTTTGAACAAATTGACCAGGTCCATGAAACTGAAACACTCAAAGAGGAAAACCGGGTAAAGTTCACAGCACAGTATTTTCCCAGCTTACACTTCTTTACATCTTGTGTCATAAAATAACAAAGAAATCTGAGTCACTGGAATCCCTGGACAGAGTTCCCAGGCTTGGGTTTCCTTTATAGTGCTCCCTGACACCAGGGCCCCGCTTTGCAGCCCACGCATCCACATCCATTCTGCTTTCACCCTTTTTTGTTTCCAGAAGAGCTCCCTATCAAGTTTCAGGGATTTCTCTTTCACAATCTTCCTCATCTTCCTCTTTCTCGCTCTTAAAGGAAAAGAAGAAGAACCATCTTTCCCATTTATTTTAATACTTCTGAGCCAAGGGTCTTGTTCATCTCACTGCGTCTTGCTGAGTTTTTTCTAAGCACTGTAACATCCTGTGGAGAGTAAATCACTCCCCCATAAAGCCCCATGTTGCTATAGCTGGACTGATTTTCTCACCTGAGCAAGTTTTCTTTTTCAGCCCTGTCTTCCTGACTTATGCACATTGCACTGTAAGGGATAAATACCTTCGGACAGTACTTGAACCCGCATTTTCATTGTGTCCTCTCCTCAAGCTCCCTTGCCCTTCTCACTCCCTTACATTCTCCAACCAGTTTTCTCAGGCCAAGACTTAACACTGACCATGGGAAGGCAGGTAGGTAGGCACATGAACCAACTCTAATGGCACAGTGCTAGGATGTGAGGCTGGGGGCCTAGAAAAAATGGTGGTAAGGCAGAATCTCTTCTGGGGTTAGGAGCAACATGATGGAGCAAGGTGAAGACATAGACAGATTTCTGGGGTTTTTTCCAAACAACGGAGCAGATGAAAGAGAAAACTCTTGCTATGGATAAAGGAGAAGGGAGAAATATTTTATTTTAGTTTCTGGTTTTTCTGGCTGAGCCCCCTGGAAGAAGGCTGCTCAAGGGAAAATTTGCTTCTCATTGGCCTCAGTGCAAACCAGAAACAACAGCAATTAAGGCAAATGTAGGTACAGCAGTGGAAATTCAGTTTGAAACAGCAATAATTTTTCAGAAGCAGTTCTGCAGTGCCTCTGGCTCCCTACCTTTGAGCCCTGCTGTTTGCTTCCATACTCACAGCCTCATCATGACACTCAAACTACCTCCAACCTCTGACTTTTTTCCTGGCTTGGAAACTGTTCAAAGTCAGTGAGGAACCTTTCTTCCCACTCTTCCAGTGTGAAGCACTGAAATGCTTAACAATCCCAGTTTTTGGTGGCTCCCTGTGCAGCAGCCTCATCTGGCTTAGTTCTGTGCTTAACAGAGCCTGCATTGAGCATAGCTTTCTTACCCTCTCTGAAAGGTCCTTCACTACTCATTTTTTCATGCTGTCTGGGGCATCTGGTTCAAGCTGCAGCTATATTAAAAAAAGGCACTGTCTGTTTCTGTCTTTGAAAATCCTAGTTTCCCATGGATCCAAGCCTTGGGCTTAATGTGAGAATGTCTAAATACTGTGTGACTACAGGAAAAGGAAAACTAGAAACAGATGGATAGATAAACACTTTTTTTTTTTCCTCAACAGGGTCATCCAGGGCAGCCAGGACCAAGGGGGAAACCAGGTCATGATGGCTGTAATGGGACAGCAGGTGACCCTGGTGACTCGGGAACTCCCGGACACTCTGGTTTCCCTGGTACCATTGTAAGTAGCTGTCAGTAAGTGAGTACCTGAAACCAAGAACATTGCTGAAGCGAGTTTCATTCACACATTTGTTGGAAGCAAATGGGACATCTCTTAATGGAACTCCCTTTTGACCCAGCAGAGCATTAGTGCTGACTTACCATGGACACACAGCACTGTGCTTAGTCATTAAATTGCAGTCAGGGCCAGAAGGTCTGCTCAAAGCTATACCTGTCACATAGGTCTTGCAGAAAGATTACTTTAGGAAAGCTTGTACAGCTTTAATCAACAGCAATAAAATAATATTGAACTCACAATTCTTGATAAAAGTAACCTTTTCTTCCCTGCCCCATGGTGAAGGTATTGACTTTCCATGGTGATATACATAGGATCATGCTGAGGTGAGCAGTGGGGCTTCTGCTTTTACCAGGGCAGGTGTCTGCCCTGAGAAGCTGCAGCCTCAACTCTAGCTAAGGAGGTGCTACCCTATAATAGCACTCCCAGGTAATGGGGTGTTCCTCCCACAAAATCAGAAATTCTTTTATGTACTGTGAGGCTTTGCACTTCTTTTCTAAACCATAAATTTCAAAAGCTAGGCATAGTCTCTGCCTCTAAACAGTTATATGTTTATGTATACTTACAAAAACGCCAGCAAATATTTTTCATTACTCTTAGCTGTTTATGTGTTAACATATATGATATGAAAGCTTACATTTTGTTTTCTTTTGGTTACCTCCAGGGAGTCCAAGGGCCAAAGGGCCAGAAGGGGGAGCCGTATATAATAGCACCAGAGATCATAAGCCGACACAGGGTATGTCTGTAACTCCTGTGAGTTACTCACGCTCAGTGCAGTTTTTCAAGCAGCTGATGGAGAGTGAATTTTTCTTATACTCTGATGGGCACATCCCAAGAGGCCCCGTTTGATTCTGTGCAGGTTTTGGAAGGCAGCTTCTGCTTTCTCTGGTTGCAGCAGCCTATCTGATATCCAAGGGAAAAAAATCTCCAGTCAGTTATTTGCAAGGAATTCCAGCCTACAAGTGGATTTCAAGGGCACTATAGATGATGTAGTTCAAGTATTACCCTCTTTATTCAATGACTATCTTGTATAATGCATGGCAAAATCCTTCCTTTGCCATAGTTTTGTCCACTGGATGATTACCATTAACATCCTTTCTGAAAAATTTTCATGCAGGAATTGGAGTGACTTAAGGTAAAATATACTTCAATGTTTTCTTTAGTTATTTAGGAAACCCCAAGTATTCCTATGGGTGCTTTTGTTGTGTCTAATCCTTAAAACTTGTTTTGTAATCACTTGTAGCTTTTTCTCATATATAAAGTCTTGTACAATTTGAAGGTATCAGAAAGAGATAAGGGATTATATATGCTGATAGAGTATAAATTGAAACTATTCAAAAGCTACATCTGAGCTGTAGTCAGCACAGAAGTGATCTGCTGACATAGTTTATGTGTATTTTGTGCCAGCAGTGAGTGCCAAAGTAGGGTTTTCTGTTGACATATTTCTAAATTGGCTGTATTTTAATGGAACCTGCTTTTCCTTTTAGAAACTCTTCAAATTTGCACTTGTTAGTAAATAGCAAAGATTAAGGAATGATTAAGTAATGTTTAAGAAATGCTCAAGTGTGTTGGGGCCAAGGATGCATACTCGCACCTGTGTTCATTTCAGAAAGTACTTGGTTCCACAAATTATTCTGTTAACTAAACTCAAATTAACTAGATAGTTAGGATGCTACTCAAAATGATTGAAGGTGTTTGGACTGAATACCGCATTATTTATGGGTGTTGGAAGGTCTTTGCGCTAGAACATTTTTGGATCCGGTTTCCAAAAACATTTCAGCATGTTCTGCAGTTAAAATATGTGGTCACTGAAAACAGTATGTTCTAAATGCTTTTAGTGACTCAGAAGAGAATAAAAATGATTCAGTAATTCCCATGCAACTCATGAAAAATGAGCTTGTACATTTCAGTTAAGGTTATGGCCCTAATTAAGCCACTGGTTAGATGGGATTTCTCAAGGAGGATTTCAGTGTGGTCTGTTGTATATTTCAGCCTTGTAGTTTGGATCCCTAACTTTACCAGCCAACTTTGTACCCTCCTACTGTACTGCATGCAACTACACTATGTCTAGAAAGTACAAAATCTGTGTGGCCCACATTCAGTTATCTCGACATCTGTATGGAATACATCAGTATGTAAGGGTTTGTGTAGCATTGTATGCTATAATTAGTGTTTTCAGTGAGAAAAAAATTAGTGAGTGAGAAAAGGATTCTATTCAATTTTTTATATAGTAGTTATTGTATTTCTTACTTCTTTGTTGTTTTTTGGTTTTTTTCTAGGGGGATCCTGGGGATCCAGGGTTCAATGGTTTTCCAGTAAGTAGTGTTACAGTGAATGTGATAAAGTGTCAACAGTAACTGATATCAGAACAAAATTAGTTGATGGTTGGTGTTTTTTTTATTTAAAGGGACCTCCAGGTACTCTGGGTATTCAAGGACCTGTTGGTCCAAGAGGAGAGCGAGGAAGACCAGTAAGTAAAGATGTATAGTTCCTTTTGCCTGTGTTGTCAAAGGCTTTTGATTGACATTGTATTTCTTTAACCTCCTTGGAAGACCACTATTTGTAAAGATTGTTTAATGCTGCCCAGTCCACACCTCCCTACACTGAGTTATCAAAAATATCAGAACTTGGATATGTTATCTTTTCTGCTCATAAAGGATATGTATATTAGCTCTCTACACTTTCCAGAAGACATTGAATAGTATTTAGAATGCTATTTTATTTTTAAAATATTTTTCAGTAATTTTTTTTCCAAAATCAACATTTAGTTGATTTTGGAAAATAGTTCTTTGGGAAGACTGTGTTCTCTTCAGATATCATTTTCCACATTTCTTATTTCCCTGGTTAATAGTTTTATGGCTGAGAAACAGATGTTCAAATTCAATATATTTCATTTTCTTGAAGCTTCTTTTATTTTCCTGTAAGACAACATTATAGCATTTGTTTTGTCAAAATTCACTTTAGACAAAAACTTTGGACCTGCTTTATACCACTGATTTTAGAGAGGAAAAATTAATTCAGGTCTTCTTACACAGAGCCTCCATAGCTGTTTTCAGGGACATCCCCCTCAAAAAAAAAAAATTTAGGACTAAATCAACAGCATGATAAGCCTTTCCAAAGTTACTTTCCTGAAGTAGCTTGTTTTATCACCTGGAGTAAACTGCACCTTGCCTTTCTCCTCTACTCCTCCTGATGGGAAATCTCTTCAGTCCTTTATTCACTCTTCCTTTAGAGCAAACCCACAAAGTTCATGAGCTTCACACAGGAGCTCATCCTGCAATGACTTACATTTCCAGTGCTCTTTCTTGGATCTTAGGAGTTCTATGAACCATATATTTTCTGAGCCCCATGACTACATCCGTCTGGTTACCATATTGGCAACATCTCTTTTGAATAAAACACATCCAGCTATATTTGCTGCCTCTAAAGCTGTGACCCTCCTTGTGAAAGTGGCCTGGGAGCATTTGAGAGGTCTGAGTTTGCATCATTCCTCATCTCTGTGTCCTGGGTACTGCACAAAGGCAGGTTTGGCTCCCCCAGGTCTCTGCAAGCTCTCCAGGCAGAGCAATACCCTGTGCAGTTTATCTGCCCAGTAGGTTAGGCAATGGCTCACAAACTACTTGACTAACCAAAACTGATTCAAAAGCAAAGGTACATAGCAAGGCAGAGATGCCTAACAAATTCAGGTCTCACCTGAATGTAACTATTTTTTCTTGCAGGTTGGGCTTGATTTTGCATAATGCAGTTAACAACCCCCTTCAGGGCTCAGTAGATGGATAATTCCATCTGCAACTTTCTCTCTGTCATTTGTTCACCATCTTCTCTGAACAACTCATGGCTCTTATTCACCGCACCTTTCCTACTCTTGACAGAGTTTTTAATGTGTAGAGCCTTTTGGAGCCTGTTAACTAACATAGTTAACAAGGCAAGTCTCTCCAATTAACAGCTTTCCAACTGCTTGTAAGCCTCTAGCAGATTTATTTCCTGTTTCAGTTTAGTTTCCACCATCTTCCTTTGATTTCATTCTGTACAATCCCAAATAAGTAATCTGGGATGCATATGGTAGTTCAACCCCCTTTACAGACTGATGCCATACCAAGACACCAGTCTCGTGAAGCACTTAAAGATGTGCTTAACTTTACTGACCTTAAAACGTTACTAAGTCAGCATCCAAAAGCATAAGTTCTTACTACTTGATGTAAAACCAGGTTTTCATTAGGTCTAAGCTGGTGAAATGTTATTCTGTTCAGAAAGATTACAGTGACCTAGGAGGGTATTTTTCAGAACAGTAACTACAACTAATATAGTGAGGATAACACATGGAATGCCAAGGAATACACTGCCTACTAAATATGTACTTATGCTTCAGGCAGAAAATAACTAACCTCCTGCAGGCATTGATTAGAAAGCAACAAGTAACTTGCTCTCCCCTATTGTGTTTCCCCAGGGACGACCAGGGCCCCCAGGACCACCAGGACCACAAGTAAGTCTTTCTGTCAAAGTAGTTAATGTTGATTTTGTGTTGCTGAGATTATCCAAGACCCACTTGAAGGCGGTAAAATAAAGAACCACAGGCTGCACCGAAGACTGTGTAGCACAAGACCTTCTGTTTTGTCTGCATACCATGAAAAGTTAATCTTACATTGGGATTGCCTACCCTGAAAAGATTAAACCAGTTCTAGAGCCAGATTTAATTTGCTATTGTAGTCACAGTAGCTTCCCACAAACAGACAATCCTTGCAGTCTTGACAATAGTCAATTATATCTCTGTGGAAAAAATACTGGAGTTCATGTTCCAGCCCACTTAGGTTTTTTATTTAGCATTCAGTGCCATTAAAAATCTTGCAAAAGAAATGCTTGAACTTTTTACAATGTTGCTCCATGGGTGACTCAAAGTCTGTTGTAAGAAGAGTTATCTTTCTGAAAGTTTAGGTCTATAAAAATACTTCTAAATCTATAAAAATATTTTGAGGTAAACCTAGACGATTATTTGATTGCGGTTCTTCAGTGGTGTCCTACAGACGTGTAAGCCTGAAAAGATCTTTAACCATGTTTAAATTTGAATTTTAGGTTCCAAAACTGAGTTGTACAGTTGTTAAATTTTGACCTGTTGTTTTTGCAGGGTAACAGGGGCCTTGGCTTCTATGGAGAAAAAGGTGAACAGGTAAAGGAAAACTAATGAATTAATATCACTACTAAAGGACAGGTTGGTGTTACCTGCTATTTATAAAGGAACCTATTTTAGATTTGCAATTGCATTATGTAATTATAGGAGAAAAATCAAAGTATAGCTTTGATAGTATTTATAACTTTGATAGTAATTATCCATAAGGAATGTCATAGCTGAATCAACTTCTGTATGTCTAGATCTATCTGTGCTGTCATTTACACCGACACAGAGGTAACACTTCTGAAATTTATAAGGCCAGGCCACTTTATAGAAAGTGATAATCTTTACTATTATTCTGGAAACATACAGAGCAAGAGCAAGGATTGCTATATGTTAACCCAGCACCAAATAAATTTATCTTGCCATCAATTTATTTGTTAGGTTGTATATGGTTTAGAACCATACTCCTAGCAGGGGCAAATCTGTATTGCTCCTTTTTTTGCAGTTTAATGACCCTGTGCTGATCAACAGCTTGATAAGGTATTATAACCATTAGTCAACGTGCCTTCATGCTTTTCCTGCAGGGCCCCCCAGGTCCTCCAGGTCCACCTGGGCTTCCTACAAGAGAACTGATGGGTGTCCCCTCTGACAAACACAAGGTAACTAGAGAGTATTCCAATGAAATAAACAAGAAACTAAGAGCACTGCAGTACCAAAGCTAAAATATTGTACAAATGTGTTTTTACATATAGAACTTTGAAGACTTTAGTATATCAAAAGAGAAATCTGCTACTTTTCCACAACTTGGATCATAAAGTATTTATTGAAACTATGGTGGCTAAAGTAATTCAGAAAGTACTTCTCAAGTCTAGAGGTGCCTTAGGCAAACGTGTTCTTTTTGTTTAAGTATCCAACTACTGGCCATCACTCACATCTGATTTTACAGGGAGAAATACCTCCTGAGAAATCATTGCTGTGTTTGTTTTTATAACTTACCTATGTGGTGCAGATGTTTGTATACTCAGAATTAATGCTTGTTCATATGTATCGGGGAAACCCTCAACAGGAAGATGAGTTTATTCTCATTTGTTGCTTCTTGCTGGGAGAACAGATACTCATATCCCGTATGTGTATATTCTGTATCAGACACCAACCTCCAAACCAGTAATTTTTCATCCCGAATTTGAAGTCAGAAAGTTTATGTGGCTCATGCAGTTTCTTCAGTAAGATGAGTAAATTGGAATGATACTGAGAGATCTAAAAATGCTTTTAACACTCTGCAGTCTGCATTAAGTTACATACGTGTTGGGATTTCCATGACTGAGCAGAGATGTCTGCACGTGAGCTACTTACCTGGAGAGCTGTTATATTCAATGGAGATGTAATCAGTGTAGTGAATAGACTTTAGGCTATGATTTGTCTCATCCTAACGGAGCTCTTGATCAAATAATTCGTAGATAATCAGTAGGTAAAAATGGGAGAATGCATTTTTTCACAGGCAGTACTTAGGCACTCACCACCCAGACACCTCACAAATATGCCTGGAAACAGCCAGGTATTCACACTCCTAGACACCTTTCCAGAAAAATTATCAAATATTTTTTTAACAAGCAACTTCAAAAACTTGTTATGAAAACATGTTTTTCATATGACTAGTATATAAATAAAGAACTGCACAAAAGTATTTTTTTTTCTCTCAATAAATATTTGGCATTTTGTGTTGTATAAAAGTTACTAAAATGTAAACAGGAATGCCCAACATATCTGAATATTTTTTCTTTTTTGTTAGGGTGAAAGAGGAGACCCTGGACCAAAAGGAGAAGCTGGAATTCCAGTAAGTCAAGTGGAGAAGAATGAAGATAAATAAAAATATTGGAGTTAATACTGGTGCACTCTTCATTGAAGTGATGCAATACAGATATGGAGCAATATAAATATGGAGCAATATCGATATGTTAAAAGCAGAGACACCAGTTTTAATGCTTTAGAAAAACTGAACCACTTGATGTGTAATAACTCCACAGCACAATCAGTTGTTCTCTTACTGGTGTACCAAAATAAGATTTCCCTCACACACCTTCAATTTAGTTTTAAATATTAATAAATCTTTTTACTTACTCTTCTGATCTACGTTTTAAAGTTTCACTAGATTTCAATAATTAAGAATACATGGAATATTTTTTTAATCCTTTTTAGTCTACTCTCCAATACCTACAGAATTTTGGTCCCTTGAGTCTTTAGATCTGTTGAGTAAATGGACAGTAATCTTATATGTTGCTGTATTGTGCAGAGCTGTCAACCAGGCTTGACTGAACATGGTTTAGTTATAACTCACAGGGAACCTCTAGACTGACTAAATAGCTTTGCCATTGAGTGGTTCCTTTTGACTTCCCAGAATGGTTTAAAATACAGTCTTTACCAATAAGGGATGCCTCAGTGAGCATTTTGCATAGCTTGATTTTCTCAGATGGTCTGGTCAGCAGCTCCATGAGGTTATGGGAGAAAGTCACAGTGTGAGCTCTGATGCCCTCTGTGTGCAATTGCTAGCCAGTTCTTCAGCTGCTGGTCATATTTTACACATGTAGGGTTTTTTTTGCTCATTAGGAAAACTGGAGATTATATGCTGATGTAGCAAAAGGTGATATGTGTTTCCCCCTTTTTTTTTTATTTTGTTTTTTGGACAGTTGAGTGGATAGCAGTATGCCTATGTTTGCCCAATAGTTCTCTGAAGCTACAGTTTGGGCATAAGCTAAGTTGCTTAATTGGTTGTATAGCTGCATAATTACTTTGGCCCTTCTTCAGAATTGCAGCTACAGAAGAAATAAAGGAGATGATAGGCAGGAAATACTGTCCTTTCCCTAATGGCCTACTCCTGCTATTGTAACATGTTACATTTAATTTTAAGGACAACAGTTCTTTCACATGCAGCTATTATTAGATCCTCCGTGTGTTACAGTGATGCTTTCTTCCTGTTTAGGTTCCATAAAACAGCATTGCCATTTTTTTGCACTTAATGAAGAAATATGTTGAACTGACTTGCAATGTTTCCTAGGGTGTACTTCTCTATGCTCCTGAAAAAGGTGAAGAAGGAGTAATAGGCTTCCCAGGACAAAGGGTGAGTCACTTATTAAAATTCACCCAGCTGAATGTGCAAATCCAAGCTGACAGTTTGCCTTCTGAACAAAACATGGATTAACAAATGATAGAAATTATAGCTCTTCACCCCACCGGGTTTGACCAGCTCAGAACTGCCTGGTACAGGAAAGTGAAAAGGCCAGTTTGAAATGGTAGTGGGAGGAGGGCCCCACAGGACTCACAGGAATGCCTGTGCATCTCTTACTTAAAGCTGTGCTCACTAGCCACAGCTACTGTCCTTGTCCTCAGCACAGAGTGTATTTCACTGTTTCCATCTGAGCTGTCTTCAGCCATGGTTAGCAAGCATGAGTTTGACTCCACTTACTTGTGACCCCGTGAAACAAAACCTAATTTAAATCCTACCTTGTAGCATCTATAAATGCTTGTTTTGGGGTAGTGTTTCTGAAGTGCTTAAACAGAGTGAGAACAGTATTTAGCATACATTTTACAAAAATTGGTCATCTTTGAATTCTTCATGGTCAATTTACAATGTATTGATTAAGAGAGAAGAAATCAAATACCAGATTAGATTTCAGACCTGTTCTGTTTGCACTGTACAAAAATCCCATTGAAAACATACCTGAACTGTGACTGTTAGTGTTAGTTTCAAGGTGTCAGATGTATTTTATCTAAGAAATAATAATGGTTCTTAGCCTTGAGGATGTTAGGATGTCACTCTATATTGCTTTTTTTTTTTTTACCTTCATAGGGACTGCCTGGCATCAATGGTTTTCCAGGACTCAGTGGAGAAAGAGTAAGTATTTCATATAAGACTGTTGTTTCCAACACATATGTAGACAATCTGTCTGAAAAGTAAACTGTAGAGGACAAATTCTGCCTGTGATTACACTATCTGTAGTCTAACAAATATTGTCTGGATTCATCCATCATTGTAATTTTGGGTCAGTTATTTTTCTCATCAGTGAGAAGAAAAAAGCACACCCTATAATTAAAGTCTGGTTTTGCTTAACCCATGAGAATCTTTTAGGAGCACTAAGGAGACGTGTCATTTTCTTTGTTCCCATTACTGTGACTATGATTTCTGTAACTTTCTTCCTACAAGCAGAAACTTACTTTTTGAATGGCTCTCTGCAGATGTGGTTGAGATAGTTATCTTGAATATCACAAAAGAAGAGATGGAAACTGATAAATATACCAGTTAAATCTCTGTCCCCATGGAAACGCACCCAAATATTTGAAATAGCATTCTGTGAGACAGAGAGGAGCTCATACTTTCTGTTTGGTCTCAGAAAAAGGCTTGTTTAGTCAGCATTAGGAATTACTTCTATGAGGTAAATAGCTGTGGGATGCATGACTTTTCCATGTTTTGACATCTTTAGTTGTTTAAGGATTTGTCCTGCCATCAAGGCATAACAATAATAACATGAAACACATGAGACATGAAAGTACATGAAATCTGAAAAATAACATTTGCATAGCTGTGCAGTCCCATGGCAAAACCCGGAGGTGTGGAAGTAAATTTGCTATTCGTAATACATACATGGAGAGACTGATGCAAAACCCATTAAAGCCCACTGGTTAACCTTAACATAGGTTTATGCTCCAGTCAGATGTGGTCAGTGGTTGCCTCTTACTGAGGATGAATCTTGGCAACCATTTTAGAAAAAAGTACATTGGTTTAGATGGAGTATCATTGTATAATGTGTATGTGAGAGAGGACACCCTACTCTAGGTGCTATTCACAGCAACCTCCTTGTTGCTGATTTTTGAGTGATTTGATTTTTAAGAAAGAAAGAAGGATGTTTCAGTCCTGCCAGCACACAGATGAAGTCGCAGTTAATTAGGAAGCTGCTGGCTTCACTTTTAGACCACCAGCTCCACCTAGTGTAAAGAGATTTTACACCATACTCAAGAGGCTGCTTTTGGAATGGTATGATGTATAGTTGCCATTGGAAAGCTCTCTGAAATGTGTGGGCCAGTTCGTGGCTTCTTGCTGAGAGCTGTGGTACTTGTAGTGCTTTGAAACTGCTTTGAAAGTGATTTACAGAGCTCATTATTAATATTCAAGTTCTATTTAAGAGCTGTACGCACTGTGAAACTTGGGAGATGCTGAATTTTAAAAAAGCTGACTAATAATCTAATTATAAATGTGAATTATACAAAACTACTGGCTTGAGCAAAACCGTGTTAATTGATATCAGTTGTTGATCTGGCCACTCTTTTCTATTGACATCAGTCTCTTTCCAGAGTACTTATGAACATTTTCTGTAGGGAGCAAAAGTTGTCAAAGAGCTGAATAAAGCACACAGAAGAGATCATCTCATCTATATCAGCATCTCTGAAATCCACACTCTTCCCTATTCACCCCCATCAGCTGAAATACATTCTCATGTGATAAGATATACCATATTTTACCATACGTGTTTTAATCAATGTGATTTGGAATTCAAACCTTTTAAAAGAATGAAGTGGGCAGGACTTAAATATTATAACATTTACTGGGGTGGAGATGGAAAATTTTCTCTAGGATATGGCATGCCCATAGTGGGTTCGGTGAAGGTATCTTCAGGCTTGGTCCTGGGTTCTCATTCAGTCAGGGAACCCTTCTATAGCCAAACAACCCCCAGTCACACTGAAAAGTGCAAAAAGGACCTGTGCACTTCAATGCTATTTCATTGCTCACTGTTTACATTCCAGTGAAAATATGTCCACTTGTAATGATTCTGACTTGTTTAGCCTTCTTGCAGCAGGCTGGTATGTTCTGGCTACCTGGCACATGTGTGTCCGGGTCAGCCGGACACTGAGTGTTCCCTTTCTCCTCCATCCTGCAGTGTCCATGGAACAGTGTGAGTGTAGGTGCTCTTTCCACCTGCACTGCTACCAGGGGCAGCAGACCCTTCGGCACAGCAGGTACCTCTGGCCTTTGGCAAGAGTTAGGATTGGTCCAAGAGGTGGAACATCAAAACTCAAGGAGTCTTAATAGTGTTACCCAAATTACTATACCCAGGGAGACAATCTGCTGAGCTCTGCTGCCCAGTTTTCACACTGACATCAGAGGAAGCCAACTGCTACAGTCAAAAGTTTTAGTATCTCTCTGATAAGGGAGATAAGTCAACCATTTTTATGTGTATTACAGGGTTTTCCAGGATTTGATGGTCCACCTGGTGGCTTTGGTCCTAGGGGAAGCAAGGTACCACTTTATTTTTATTTGCCCGAAGCAATAAACCAGATGTCATTTTGCTTTCTTTTCTATTCTATAATGTAGCAGCAATTTTCTTTGTTGTCACAGTAGGACGGTTATTTGAAATCTCTAAGGTTTCTTAAATGTCACATTACTGCCTTTGAAAGCTTGTTTCTTTATGTTTCATGTGCATACCTTTCCATTTTAAAAGAAATTCTCTAGAATATGTGCTTAGGTGTGATACTTCAACTTCTGTTAATAGGGGGAGCCTGGCGAGATGGGTCCTCCAGGACCAGATTCCTATTTTCCTTCCCGCATCCCAAGGAAAGGTTTGTCTTCTTTGCTTAGATTATTTATCTTAGCTTTGTTTTACTACTTTCTGCATAGATCAAAAGCATGACATTCTGACAATTCAACTCATAAAACACCCTGTGTTTTGCTGAAGTGTTCCAGAAGCGATAATTGTCTTCTGAGAGAGTGCCCTAATCACCTTTTTACAGGCAGGTGACTTCTTTGTCTATTCTGCTGAAACTGGATTGCTATACAGAAGGCATCCATGCATGCCTGTATCCACAGAGAAGAAAAAAGCAAAAAAGCATGTGACTTTGTTGTCCAGTGAAAGGAAGAATGGGAGAGTCTGTCTTCTGCATCCTGTTTCAGAGACTCTGGAAAAAGTGCAGTAATGACAGCACAGCAGAGACCATTCTTATCATCTAGTATTTAGAAAGAAAGAAAAAAACCCACACATTAAAAAAGCCTTGAGGAATAGAAGAAGATTTTTTTTTACTTTTTTAAATTGACAAATTTCCTTTGTGATCTTTTCACTAAACTTGTTGCACCCAACATCAGCTGCTCTGCAGAGCTGGGGTTGCCAGATAGAAACACGTAGAAGGTGATAGCAGTTTGCCAAGGCCAAAACTATGCAAAGGAAGGTGCCAGCAAACAGCAAGAGTGATCACATGCCATTGACCCAGCCTTTGTCCTCATGCCATTGTCATGCCTCATACTAGTCTTGCTGAAAGCCAGAGAGACTAGCAATGAATGTTTCCCTGCCTCCCAGAGAAAGGGGGCAAGAGGCCCAAAACAGTGGTCAAATCATCCTGAATACCCTGCAGGCTTTTAGGAGCAGGAGAGACTGTGTAGAGAGAGGAAGAAGCAGGGAGGGGGCTGGACACACCATATGTCCTCTAGTATCACTGACCTTTAACAAGAGCATGATTCTTTCTGCAAGCAATAGCTGGGCCCAGGCAGATGCTCTTGGTATTGGGAAGCAAAGGAAAGCTCACATATTGCACATCTGTTACAATGGCAACTTCCTGTAGGAAAAGGAAGGGCTCTCCTCAGAGAGGTGGTCTTCTGTGCTTCCCTGGACCAATGTAGCTCTAGCTGCATATTAGTAAATGCTGAGAGATTCTGTCCTTCTTGGTCTTGGTAGCTCCACACCGTTCCTGTCATTCCATTTCTAAAGCTACTTTTTAGAAACTATTGTAAACTCTAATACTCTGAAGCCCTTGAAGTTCCTAATGTTTGGTTTTTAATGAACAGCAGCATCACACTAACATGTTTTGTGGAACTGGGGATGTCTTTCAGGTGCAAGAGGTGATCCAGGCTTCCCAGGTGTTTCTGGAACACCAGGAGACCGAGGAGAGGAGGGAGATCGTGGGTTGCCTGGTCTCCCTGGATTCTCTGATGGTAATATCCCAGCAACACATGTTCCAACACCTTAACATTATAATGAGTTTTAACTGATACAGAGTCAGGATATGGGAAATATATATGCAGACCATGGAATATGCAGTGCAGAGTGGTAGATAATAACTGTGGGGGCAAAAAATGAAAGAGTCATTCCTTCAGCCCTTCAGCTCTAGCAAAACAACTGAAATAGAGATGATGACAGAGCCTTGCTTCAGTAACTACTATTGAATTGCTCAAGTGAAAAGTGCAGTTACCTTTTTTGTTCCATGCTAAATAGCTGCATTTTTTCTTGCACATTAGATGCAGTTGTATGAACTTTCTCTTCTATTACATTACAACTCTTTGAGCAGCATTGTTAAGAAATTTTTCTGAACTTCTTCCCTGGTTCTTTTTCAGCGGATGGGGATAAGCCAGGCTTACCTGGAGAAATGGGACCAAAAGGTGAAAAAGGTGAAAGAGGATCTCCTGCTTATTATGCGGGCCCACCTGGGCTTCCGGGTAAGGATGGCTCACCAGGACTCCGTGGTCCACCCGGTCCCGCTGGAGCCCCTGGTAAGTGCATGAAGAGAGATGCTGAGAACTCACAGGACCATCTTTGCTTATTTTAAAGATAGCTGTTGTCAAGGCAAAGTGAGATCGTAGATTGACAGAATGAAGCTAAATGAGCAGTGGGGAGGTGTGGTGAGTTGACCTTGGCTGGACGCCAGGTCCCCACCCAACTGCTCCATCACTCCCCTTCTCGGCCAGACAGGGGACAGAGTAAGGTGGAAAAACAACTCGTGGGTTGGGATAAGGCAGTTTATTACAGCAAAAGCAAGGCAGAAGCTTGTCCGCGCAAAAACAAAGAATAGCAGGGTTTATTCTCTACTTGCCATGAGCAGCAATGATTGTCCACCTCCGAGAAACAGGGCTTTGGTACGTGTGACAGTTCCTCAGCAGGCAGCCATTGGAGACAATGAATGCCCCCCCTCCTGCTCTGTGCCTTAGTTTTTATATCTGAGCTGACATCATATGGTATGGAATATCCCGTTGGCCAGTTTGGGTCAGCTGGCCTACTTGTGTCCCCACCCAGGATCTTGCCCTCAGTTGAGGAAGGAATGTTACAGAGCTGATGCTGTGCTCTGCAGTAGCCAAAACACCGGTGTGTTATCAACACCCTTCTATCTACCGCTGCAAAGCACAGCACTGTGAGGGCTACTGTGGGGAAATGAACTCCAGCTCAGCCAGACCCAATAGAGGAGGACACACAGTAAAGTCTTGTATGCTCATCAATGAAGAAAAGGTTTGCATGGGTTTTAGACACTCTTGACAACACTTGGAAGAAGGTCTGTTTTGGGCTGGGGGAGGGATCAGGGAGGGTCTGAAAGAGTTGGATTTCTTCCTTATCCTGGAGTAGAGAAAACTAGGGGGAATCTTACTGCTCTCTTCCCCTACCTCTTGGGAGGTCATTGGGAAAATGCTTCACTGAGGAGCAGTGCAAGAGCAGGACTGGAGAAAAGGATATACAGGAGATGATCCAGAGATGGCTGTTTGTGCTAATGCAAAGTAGGTTGGGCTGAGTGAGAGAAGCAAAGGAATTCAGGGTGAGAGAGAGTAAAGAATGGTAAGGATCATCTGCCACAGCAGATGGAGGTTAGGGAGAATGGGTGTGAGGAGCTGTGAGAAGATTAAAAGAGGAAGAGAGAGTGGGGTACATCACAACAGGCTGGGTTAGACAATAAGTGACATTAGGGGAAAAAGAAAGGGGCAGGTGCAGTGTAGCTCAAAGAAATAGGAAGGAAAGAGAACAGTAAATCTACAATAGATTAATTCATATTTTTATTTGATTAAATTTCTAGGTCCTCTCTATGGATTAAAAGGACAGGAAGGAATGCCAGGCAGATTTGGTACACAAGGTTTCCCTGGGCCAAGGGGACGAAAAGGACCTAAAGGTAGGTTATAACAAATAACACAATAGATGATCTGCTGTTATGCATTATGTAAAGCTCACACTGTATTCAGTCTGAGTTTATTGAACTTTGACATGCATGGGGACTGATGAATTTGATTTGGGGCTAACACAACAAAGAAACAATGTGTTTGCTTCTTGTAAGGAATAAGAAAAAAAAAAGTACTTTTCTCAAGTATTTGAGAAACTACTCAAGTATTCTCAAGTCTATATATAAAATGGTTACAGCTGCACATCTATTTGTTGTGACAGAGCATTCTTTCTTCTCTCTCCAATCCTTTCCTTAGGCGAAGAAGGGGATTGCACTGCATGCCTTTTGGGTGAGGAACTCAGAAGGGGCTCTACTGGCCCCCCTGGCCCTCCTGGCTTTCCAGGAACCCCTGGCCAGCCGGGGAGGAAAGGAGAACCTGGTGATCAAGGACCACATGGTCTTCCTGGCTACCCTGGAGCAAAAGTGAGATAGTTGTTTATTTATTGCTTAGTTTTATATGCCCACTAGAAGAAAAGAAGGGGAAAAAAAGAGCCCAAACTATTCTCCATGTTAAAACAATGAAAAGTACAATTTATTTCTTTCTTTGCCCCTTCAATAGTTCTCAGGTTGCTATCTACAAAATACCAAAAGCCAAAAAATTGCTGGTACAGAAGTGAAAATAGGATGCTTTGGGAAGTGAAAATAGAATGCTTTGGGAAAAGCAAATCATTTCCACATAATCCAAAGTCCACTTTCTGTTTGAACAAAGAAGAACCCTTTCAAGCATCTGTAGTACTGAGTGTGAAAAATTAGAAGCAGCCATAAAACATTTTGATAACACCTGTGTGCTAAATTGCATCATACTGAATATTGAAACCTTGAAAACAAAAAAATAGCTATGTAAAGATCATACTATTAATGTAGTGTTACTGCTGAAGGTTTCTGCAGGTATGTAGTCAGTGAAATGATTCAGTGTTATTTTAAGTTCCTGAGATTTCTTTCGGCCTGAAAAAGATCAATGTCCAGAAGAAACATCTTTACCATGGAGTACAGATGTGGCTTCACTGACCATTAAAATTCAGTTTTCAAAAATGGCCCAGGTAAAGCAGGATGCTTATACTCAATTCTGATCTCCCCCTTTAGACTAACAGAAGTGCAAACCTGTATCGTTGAGATGATCTGCAGCTGAGATGCAGGTTCCACACATGCTTTTCACCCAGAATGTCACTAAAAAGCAGAGATGCAAAAGACACACTTTTAAATAATGTATGGCACAGGAATATTTTAAACAAAAAATAAATTTATCAGGTACATCTCTTTCATTCAGTGTCTGCCCTGGAATTCAGTAAGAGGTGGCTAAGGACAACCTAATGTGCACAGCTTATATTTTAATGAGCATGAGTGTAATTGAACTAAAGCTAACTGGCAGAGAATAGTCAATGGTAAATGAGTCTGTAACCTTTGGGTCTTGGCACCTACCATGGGTTTGGTCCTGTGGTTGCAAGGCACTTGGCCTGCAGCTGGCAACATGACTTTCAGATGGGCTGTTCAGGAGGAGGTTTCTCGATTATGCCAAGGACTCAGGAATGCCAGAGACTGGTCTTTAGCTTCACCACAGTTTGCCTTTGCAAGAGAGAAAGTCTCCATTGCAGATTTTCAATGCATGGCTAGGCAAGGTCCTGAGCAACCTGCTCTATCTCCAAGTCCTAGGTTGGACCAGGGACCTCCAGCCCTTCCAAAACCTTCCCACAGGTCTGTGATTTGGGGCAGGTCATTTAATCCTTCTGTGCCCAAGTTCCTGTCTCTGGTAAATAAAGATGGTGCTACTTTTCAGCTCCAAAACAGTGTTTGAACCACAGTCCACTGCCAGCTGTGAGGCTGTCCTCATTGGTAGTGGTGCACAGGAGGAGTTGTATGTCAGTGTAACCTTGAGTGTTGTTTCCAAAGTGCCAAAGAGTTGCTTACAGCATTTGCTTTGGTGGCTAACACTGAGTAATTTACCACGTTTTCTCCAGTGCAATTCTGCAGATGCAGTCACCTGCAGGACTCTAGCTCATGGAAACACACAGGTGTCCCAGTCCATCCTCATGCAGAAGCTCCCCTACCATGCCACAGAGACCCTGGTCCTAGTTAGAATATATTAATAAAGATTCTGTACAAGAATGGGATTACTGAAGAGGAAATCATTCACGGAAAGTAATGGGAAAGAAGTAAAATTTAAGGAGAATTCTTTTTTTAAGCAGGACACTGGAAATGCAAATCTTGATAATTATTTCTTAAGCAGTTCTGGTTTGTTTCATTTTTTTTAATGCATGTAACACCAGGGGTTTTCGGGTCCAGCTGGATTTCCTGGACGGAAAGGAGAAAAGGGAGATTCTTTACATATAACTACTAAAGGTAGAGTAAAAATTTATATCATATGTATTTTCCTATTATTTATACCTTTAATTAGAGATTGGTCTAACAATGCAAGGCCTTCTTTAGGCACCAAAGGAATCCGAGGAGATCCCGGGCTGCCTGGTATCAGAGGTGGAGATGGTTTCCCAGGCAGAGATGGATTAGATGGCTTACCAGGACAGCCTGGCCTTCCGGTAAGCAGTAAATACAGCTAAATCATTTCCACCACACCCAATTATTAATGTATTTAATTCTGAGGGATTACGATCACCAGGCTATCCTTCTCTCACAGATAATGATGCACAATTAGACTGGCTTTGCTAGTTATCAATATTTCAAAAATCAAGTTTTCTCTCAAGAGTTTTTAGAACAATCTTGCACTTTAATTTCCATTGCATTTAAACAACTGTGTAGTACTGTATAACTCATTTAGGCCATCTTGTTATTACTGGTTAATTTGTGGTAATTAGTGATTTATTAGTGACTCCTTCTAGCATTGTCTAAGAGAGATTCTCTGTGACTGAACTTCAACAGCTTTGGTTCAACCCAGTTAAAGAAAAGCAAAATTTGCTGCAATTGTATGGTCTTAAAATGTACATTGTGTCATCATATATATATACTTGATAGCAACTGTAGCCATCTAGAAGTTAGATATTTAGTCTTTGTTCATTTTCTAAGCTCCTTCTGTAGGCAAAAGTTAAATACCTCACAAGAGGAATTCATCTTGCCCGTCATAAATGCTGTTTTTAACCATTGGGATGCTCTTACATCGTATTTTAAAACGGGAAAGAGCTGTATTGTGCACTCTGGACCATAGTGCTTTTTACTACCAGTAAAGGTGGTACTTTATATTACTTCTGAGGATGGAATGGTTTTCTCTAATGATGTTCATAAGATATTGATTCAATAGTGTAGAAATGTCACTAGAGGAAGAGACAAAGTCTGCCTTTTTGGGTGCATTTTTATGTCAGTTTTTCTCAGAAGTAAATGCCAGAACAGAACATTTCTGGCAATGCTTGTTGTCTCCCTAAACCCACTTACAGCTTTTCAGAAAGGACCATGAGCCTTTCCACAGCACTGATTCATTTTACCCAAGTGGTGTTCATGGGCCAGCGTTTTTAGGGAAATATTCCTTCAAGGAGTGCTTCTCTCATGCCTTTTCAGCTGTGAGGTCTACATTAAAGTCAGATTGTTTCAAAAATACTTTATTTGCAATGTTGATTTAGAGAGCTGGGATGCAACACTTGAGAAATTACTGCCTAGAAGATACTATTCATGAGATTAGTTCAACTGTTTGAGTTGTGTTTGTTTCTCAGCAAAGTCAGGAGTGACCACCTCTGTTCACTTCCCGCAGGGTGATGGTATCAGAGGTTTCCCTGGTGATCCTGGTTATCCAGGTGAATTAGGCCCAAAGGGCTTTCCAGGAGAAGCAGGCCTGCCAGGTGAAGGATTTCCTGGTCCAAAAGGGTTCCGGGGTCCTCCAGGTGACCAAGGACAAGATGGAAACCCAGGACCTCCAGGTCTGCCTGGTCTGCCAGGAGAGCCTGGCCAGCTAGGTAAGAGACATCTCCCTGTCTTAGATCAGAGCCATAGGACATCCTCGCTGAATTCCATGCAGCATTTGTACAGCACACTGTTGAAAAAGTAGAGCTTGGTGGGGGTTATGTGGGGGGAAAGGGATTGCTCGTATTGTCCAGAAATCTTAAAGAAGGAGATACTTCAGAAGTCCCAGTAGTTTCATGTCAGGTATTGAAATAGGGTGAATGAATGTGTTAGTGCCAGCAAGCAACAGCTTTCAGGTTTCAAGCAGTTAGAGGCAATGGAGCAATGTCCTGCCACTGGAATACTCACAGATGGTTTTCTCTGATCTTTTCTGTCCAACATAATCTTTTAATTGATCAGAGAAAATCATGTATCCATTCTTCAGGGCTCTTCATAGTATCTCTGCAGCTTTCCGAGTCCCTTCCAAGCATAAGAGTGCCAGGGCTACATTCAGAAAAGCTCAGGCTCAGGATTTTATTGCTTGACTTCAAGAAGCCTGGAAGAATATGCAAGCTAAAGCAGGCACATGTCAACCCTACACAGTGTGTGGGACACACAGCCTCCTGACTCAGATAGGGTTAGGTTTTAGGCCCAGATCTAACCAATATATGGATAGAGAGTTCCAATATATTAAAGCAAATAATTTGTGTTGTATGTGTGCATATTAGATATGAGAATACATTATCTACTGTTGTAGTAGACATTTTGGTTAGAATTGAGAGCATTTTTCTCTTTTTGCAGTTTTTCTCTTTTAATAATAAGTGCCTTTGCCCATTTTTGCTCACAGACTGTGGACAGGTCACTGAAGACTTTCCTAGAGGAGATGCAACTGAACCAATATGGTCAGGTACTGTACATGCAGATGGCTTGAATATCTTTTAATATTTAGTTTTATGCTGCACTTATGAGTTGATACTTTCTTTCTAATGACTGCTTTGGATGCTCTTGGTTGTAAACTATTTGAACTTCAGGTTGCAAATAATCATGTATATAAAGTAAATTAATCAGTCACATTCTAAAATTATTGCACTTTTAGCTCTGCAATTCAGAAATTCTTCATTTCATTGTTCCTGAGTGTTTATTGTAACACAACAATGATTACTGTGCAATCTATAACCACAGTACCAGAAATTAGGTGCCCAAGAAAATTTTAGCAACTTTTTTTAAAAAAGAACTTTGAGTGAAGATTTTCAGTGCAATTTGACATCTAAGAAGAAAAAACTTAAAACTAACCTGATTGCTTCAGGGCTATACGTTGCCCACAGGGAAACAAAGTGTCTCTCATTCTGAAAAAGACAGTCATCCCTGAGGTTGGACTACCCATCCTGTGCTGGTCTAACTGGAACAGCCACCATAGGCCCTGTAAAATAGGCAGAAGAGCAGCTCTTGGGGTGAAGCTCAGCCTGAGTGCTCTCCTGAAAATGCTACCCATGGCCAATTTTTTTTTTTTATGAAGACTAAAGCTTCTTTTGCCTGTTAATTTCATTCACCTGTTTTAATGAAGTTGTCCCAGCTGCAGACACAAAGACGATGAGAGGCAGCATATGAGCACGTAAGGTGCAACTAATTCTTGGTTTTTTACAGGTGCAGGCTGTGTGAGGCCACCAAAGGGATCCCAAGGCAGGCCAGGACTGCCAGGAGCCACAGGTAATGTTTTGCCTTCCCCTTTGTTTCCCACATGCACTACATTTGAGGGATATCTTGCCATATTGATGAAAGCTGAGCCTTAGCAGACAGCAAGTTTTAGTAATTACATTGAAGGACAGTGTTAACCTGACTCTGGCAGAGACATCTAAGCATGCAGCCCAGGTAACTGCACCATTCCTGAGCTAATTCTGCCTTGGCTAATGAGTGGCAGCCATGAAACAGAAGACAGAAAGGACATAAACTACAGCCCATATCTGAGCTTTTCTCCACATGCAAGTAAGAGTATACAGAGAGAGTCTACAGGTTTATTGGTAGAGAGAATACTGAGGTCTCTCAGAGCTGATGGACACCTCACAAGGAAAATACTGAGAGGAAACAACTCTGAGAGGAAAATATCACTCTCAGAGAAGGGTGATAAAAGGTTGCAATGCAGGACTGTGACACATCATTCTTACTGTTCCTCCACGAGTGATATACAGAGCAATGTGAGTTTAGGGTCTTTAACACAGCTCCATGTTGTGGGCCAGGCTGTCTGTCACAATGCTGTTGTGCTGTCTATGGCCACACACGCCTTCCTTGCAGAGCTGGTTCCCCCTAGCCCAGAGGAGCCATCTGATGATCCTGGGCCTTCCCAATACCGACAGTTCCCCACCTCCTTCCAGAAGGATGAGGAGGTGAGGGCAGAGTCTGAGGGATTTTTTCAGATGGAATTGAGAGACACATGGGCAAGGTGTGCTGAGTGGTCATAGTGCCTGACTTGTGAGAGAGAACCTGTGACCAGCGCTGATAGTTCCTATAAGCTAACATACTCCCAGCCTAAGCAAAAAGCTGTTTTTCAGTAAATCCTTCTCATCACCAGTTGTAAAGATACTGACAAAAACCGTAACTGGGTCCTTCAGAGTTTGAGAAATGTGAAATTCATGATGCATCTGTTCCTGTGCTCCTGTGCTTTAGCCAAGGTTGGAGATCAGGAGTATAAATTTTAAGGTCAAGCTTTTTTTTTCTTTTTCAACACAAGTTTTATTATGGCATACATGGATTGATGGGTTGATTTATCTCAAACTAATGGACCTTAAAATGGAACATTTTATCTCTGTTGAAAGATGACCTGTGTTTTCTCAGTCCTAATGCCTGAGTTTGTTAGTAGGATCAATGCTTCTGAAGGTTGTTTTCTTTGCCATCCTTGTAATTTTTTTCTGAGTATGATGATTTGTTTTTTCTTTCATTCTTATGAGCTTGAAGGTTTTTCTTTCAATGAGTACAGTCAGATTTAACTCCCAGCTGTAAGACTGCTGTAACACAAGTGATGCTGTTTCATGTGTTTCATATTTTGTATTCTTGGTTAGTTCTCTAATAGATCTTTCTGTATACTTGTCAGCTTATATGTTTTAGTAATTTTAAGATTTGTTTTTCATCCTCTCCCTCCAAAAACTAGAAAAGGCCTGTTGTTGAGCCCAGTGCAGAACTCTAGTTTTAGCTGCATTTCAACCTGAGGTAGTTCTGTATCTGGAAACCTGTGAGGAACAGGACATATTTTCATGGCTTCCTTTTGCCATAGCTGTGTCAATTGAGTTTTTCGAAGCATCATTCCTACCCACATTCTCTGGACTGACACAAAAGCACCAACACCTCCTTTACACCATTTTGATTGTCTGCTTAGAGTAGACATGGTTTGCCCACAAGATTTCCCACCTTCTGTTCAGCAAGGATGGAGCTCTGCTATAGACAATCAAGTCTCTCAGTGTTCTGGGTGCTTGTGGCACACAGTATATAGAGCAAGGAGATGTCTTTATAGTTTCAGACCCTCATGTCCTTGTGTTCTTTTGAAATTCCTCAGCAGCACACTCAGCTCATCCTAAGTTACATCTTGGTTATTCAGGAGTCTCAAGACCTACATAATTGCTGTTGAATAAAATTTTTAAGCTGTTTTCTGTTTCAAACATACAGCTAAAGTGCTTGCAAACTAAAACAAAATGGCCTAAAACAAAAACTTTTTCTCTCTGCTGTTGGGCACAATGTGTCAACATCAGCCAACATCACATAATGAGTTACTGAAATATGTGGTAAGCAGTGGTTATATTGTCCATTAGCCTTCTTTCTTTTACATGGCTTTTTAATTAGTGCAATACTGAACAGAATGAATGCAAGTCAGTTATTGCAGATGGGAAGCAAGACCAAGATGCTATTTGGGTAAGAGACACATTAGAATTTTTCATTGAAACTGGAAAGCCTAGGATTTTCCTTTTCATTTCTTTCCGAGAAGTTATTTCTTATATAAGGGAGAGAGCAGTCCTGTACAGCACTGCAAATGCTATTCACACTGCATTGGCTGGTTATGTGCACCTAATTTCTGATGATTTAAAGAGTTTCCTTCTCTCCTTGTCAAACAATAGCTCAAACTACAAGTAATCATGGTTAAATAATGGAAGTTCAGAAAACTGAAGTGGAAAAAAGTATCAAAATTCAAGTGATAGTTTCCGTGATTTGTCATAGTTGGGGATGGAAAGAAACTTGCTTTCAGCGTAATAAATAAATTTATGGTGATGCTAAGCAACCACACTTGAAATGTTAAAGCATGTTGTTGACCTTCAGGCCTGAGCTGTGAACTTTTAAAGTTCAAAGTGCTGGGGAGGGGAGGGGCAAAAGCATTCCACAGGAATTATTT
Organism: Manacus vitellinus; assembly: GCF_001715985.3. Lineage (NCBI taxonomy): Eukaryota > Metazoa > Chordata > Aves > Passeriformes > Pipridae > Manacus > Manacus vitellinus. The sequence goes on from NW_021940813.1 coordinate 21,282,173, forward strand.
ACAAAGAACTTTACCAAAAAGTCTTGATCTTGGAATACAATGAATCAATGAGACTCACGTAATAAACTGTTGCATGGAAAAAAATATAATTTTCGAAACATAACAAAGGAATCCTACAAAATGCTTGCAGGTTTTGAGATGCTAAGAAACAGTAATATTTGCCCTTACTGAAATGTCAAATACTATATCACAAGGAAGCAAGGTCTCATTTTGCCTGTTAGGAGACAATTTGGTATAAACACTTTTTCAGGGCATAGCCCTTCTTTACTACGGAATCTCTAGACCTGAAGTGTTACAAATATAGTAAGTAGGCTAGTTAATTTGTATTCAGTTTCTAGGATGATTAGATCTAACCTTTAGCCTTAGGTTTCTGTTTGCGGTTATCTAAACCAGTCTGCTCTTGTTCTGTGATCAGTTTAGCAGGGAAGGGAAAAATTTGTTCCTCCTACAGTATCTCAGCTGTGCCTGCTTCTGTGAACATTATTCTTTGACATTGCCTTTTGACCTTGAGCTAAAAGTCTTAATTTACAAAATATTAAAAGGTTCCAAAAAGTCTGTGAGACTAATTATTTTCACCCTAGTAGTTTCCATATCATTAGTCTTTAAGTCAAGTTAATCCATGTTTGTAAAAACAGCCTAGATTTTGGTCCATGTTTGAGTATCTTGAATACTTCTGAGGAGCTACAGTATAGTCCTATTAAATCTTTTAAAAAGCTTCATCTTTACCTCCAGAAACACATTATGATGATATTTACTACTACATTTTCTTACATTATATGCACATTTCTCTTTCGTTTGTTCAAATCACGCTTTCTTACTTTCTTTTATATAATTTAGGTGCAAAAGGTGCAAGAGGATTCCCAGGTGATCCAGGTCCAATGGGCTTTCCAGGGCTAAATGGTACACGAGGTGATCCAGGTCGGGAAGGACTCCCAGGTCCTCCAGGTATCTTGAAATAATTAGTCATTCTTTTTATCTTTTTATATTTTTGACCTCTTTGCTACAGTACTGAAACACAAAAACTTGTTTCCAGATACGTTTTTATTTCTCTTCTACCTTCAATCACTAAGCTATTAGACATAGCTGCTACTTTTCAAATCCAAAATGATTTCCTGCAACATCTATAGTGACAGAAAGTGACATAGATGTCAACCTTCCTTATAGTGTAAAATTATAAATGTGACAGTAAAAATTTATGAAATTCACGTCAAAAAAAAATCAATAACAAGATATTTCAGATTCCAAATAGATTTTACTCATAATGATGATGCAGAAAGGAAGAAAATAATAACATTAGTACTTCTATTTAACTCTTTCTAACTTTAGTATAAATGATACTGCACGTATCAAAGGTGGAGTACTAGCTACTCACCTTGTGCATAGGCAGCTCTGTTCCCAAAGTGTTTTGCAAGTGTCCAGTGCCTGTCAAATTTTATGCTAGTGTGTAATAGGTACAGATTTTTTAAGTCCCAAGGCTTGTTTATCTCTTCAGAGGTTCCAGGATGTCCAAGATCCATCAACTCAAGACACATCAAGACACATATATCTGTTCGTAGATAGTAAGTCAAATGAGCCTGTATGTGTGTGCCACTACACACACATATAAGCTACAATGGGTATATATGTTCACGTACCATCAGTCAGTCCAGCAAGAATTACCTCCAGAAACTACCACTTCCCTGGTGGTTGACCAGGGTAATTTCATCACAGAAATGGGCAGAGGGATTTTTTTCTGTAGCACAATACAGAAGCCATTGATGCAACGTAATCTACAAGCTCTTTAGAACTTCTTTTCATCTTATCTGTTTTCAAAGTCCTAAATCCTCACAGATTCTGAAGTGCTGAATACTTTCCCAAATCCAGTGCTAGGTGCTGCTTCACCCTCATGGGGCTTTGCAGCACATGGCCTGATAGACTAGACTTATCTATAGCACCTGTAGCAGCAAAAGAGAAAGAAAAAGAAGAATTGATGCATGCCCTGGTCAATAGGCAAGGACTGCATAATAAAACATGGTTCTGTGCAGCATAGGGAAGGACCATGAGCCTGTATTTCCCCTGCTAAACTCCACAGAGTGCTCTAAATGCTAAATTACGGCTCCCATATCATATGGCTCCCAGAACACAGGGACCAATTTTCTGCAGTCTTTTGGACACAGGGACCAATTTTCTGCAGTCTTTTGTACTGTCTTTCACCAGTGCTTGGACTCAATTTCCATTCCAGGTCCAGTTTCCTAGTCCACAAGAAGCCTTTCACCTGTCACTTATGGTAAAAAGAGGACATTATAATGGTATATCTAGGATTTGAACTCCATTTGTAGTGAACCCTGTGATCCCTAGTCCCTGTTTTATTTCAGGTTTTACTGGACCCAGGGGAGACAGAGGTCCAAATGGTCTACCTGGACTTCAGGGACACCCAGGTCTTACAGGAAAATCCGGAGCTCCAGGAGCACCAGGACTGAAGGGCCTTCCTGGTGATGTTTTTGGAGCACCAGCAGGTTCCCGAGGGGATGTCGGGCTCCCTGGCTTCCCGGGATTGAAAGGTGCACCAGGAGATCAAGGAGTACCAGGAATTAGAGGTAACAGCTTCTTCAAATAAAGAAATGCTTGAGTAAGAGTGTGATACAAATGTCAAATTACAAGGATGTGAGAGTACTAAAAGACCATGTTAGGAAGTGCCAGAGGTTCCCAGCTGACTGGAAGCTAGCAAACGTTGTCCCGATTTTCAAGAAAGGAAAGAAGGAGGACCCTGGAAATTGCAGGCCTATTAGTCTCACTTCAGTGCCTGGTAAAGGTATGGAGAAGATTATTCTGGGAAGTATTGAAATACAGCTGAAAGACAATGAAGTCTTTGGTCACAGCCAGCATGGCTTCATGAAGGGCAAGTCCTGCTTATCCAACTTGATTTCCTTCTATGACAAGGCAACCCACCTAGTTGATCAAGGGAAGCCAGCTGATGTAAACTTTTTGGATTTCAGTAAAGCTTTCAGTACTGTCTCTCACAGGATCTTTCTGGACAAACTGTCCAGCACACAACTGGATAAACACATCATGTGGTGGGTGAGCAATTGGCTCACAATTCAAGCACAGAGGGTAACAGTGAATGGGGTAACATCAGACTGGTGACCTGTCACTAGTGGGGTTCCACAGGGCTCTATCTTGGGCCCTGTGCTCTTCAACATCTTCCTAAATGACTTGGAGGCAGGACTGGAAGGGGTGCTAAGGAAATTTGCAGATGATACAAAACTGGGAGGAGCTGTTGACTTCCTCAAAGGCAGGGAGGTCCTGCAGAGAGACCTTGACAAATTAGAGGACTGGGCTATCACCAACCATATGAAGTTCAACAAGGGGAAGTCCCAGATTCTGCACCTTGGATGGGACAACCCTGGATGTTTGTACAGACTGGGAGATGAGATGCTGGACAGCAGTGCCACAGAAAGGGACCTGGGGGTCCTGGTCGATGGCAAGTTGAATATGAGTCAGCAGTGTCCTGGCAGCCAGGAGGGCCAACCATGTCCTGGGGGGCATTAGGCAAAGCATTGCCAGCTGTTCGAGGGAGGGGATTGTCCCACTCTGCTCTGTGCTGAGGTGGCCTCACCTTTAATGTTGCGTGCAGTTTTCATCACTTTAATATAGGAAAGATGTTAAACTGTTAGAGAGTAACAAAAGGAGGGCAACGAAAATGGTGAAGGGCCTTGAGGGGAAGCCGTATGAGGAGCAGCTGAGGTCAATTGGTCTGTTCAGCCTGGAGAAGAAGAGACAGCACCAAGCCTGACAGAGTTCAGGAAGTGTTTGGATGATACTCTCAGGCACATGGTGTGACTCTTGGGGATGATCCTGTGCAGGGCTGAGAATTGGACTCAATGATCCTGATGGATCTCTTCCAACTCAGCATATTTTATGATTCTGTGATGACCCCAGTATCAATTCCCAGTGTCTGATGATCTCCCATCCTTTCCACATCTGTGTCAACTGTTATCAATAAGCCTGGCTCCTCCAAACACCTTCTGGAGATACATTGCTTATGTTCAGCTCTCCTTCACACTGCTCTACATGAAATCAGCTACAGTAGGATACTACAGAACCAGATTTTGCTCATCTTTGCTGCATTCAGACATACTGCTAATTATTTTCCTCTAGTTAAGGGAATAGTGATGTAGTCATTATCCTGACTTTTCACTTACCTACTGCATAATACTGAAGTTGTTTCCCATGCCAAAAGATGCCTGGGTAATGCTGGGTAAAAGATGTCTGGCTTTGCCAATCAGCACAGTGCACTAGTGCCAAAATTGTAAATTTTAATTAAGAGGACAGTGTTAATAAGCCATTTTACCTTGTCAGTCTTTGGGCACTCAGGAACATAAAAAGATAGCATTATATACTTACTCATAACTTCAGGGTGTTCATTTCAGTTTGTTATTTCACAGACCTTAAAACTCATGCTAAACTCCCTATACAAAACAGAGAAAACATAATTTCTCTACAAAATCTGACTTTGCTACTCTCTGAACTCTGTGGAGGACTTTCAAAAAAGCTCATATGGGAATTTAGCATTTACACAGTTTCTGGAGCATTTGGACACATAGTTAAATTTAGGGTTGCTGATTACCCCCTTGCCCTGAGTGGAAGTGAGAAAGAAGTAGTAATTGTGTGACTAACTCAAAGCAAAGGAGTTTGTCACAGGAACTGGTTTTGGATATTCTTCTTGTGATTTTCTATACAAATAAATAAATCATCCTCTTCCCTGAGTTATTTGAAGCAAGGAGAGCTGGTTTTACCTTCAGTAGAGCTCCAGAGTGAAGGAAAGGGATGAAAGCAACTCTGTGGTACTTCACAACTTTGAGAAAAAGCAGAAAACATCATTAACCCTCTGAAAAGGGGAAGAAATTCAAGGTAAAACACTGATTGAAAACAAAAAAAATTAGTGTGACTTTGCACCCTCTTTGTAAGCTTTTCTGTAGAACAAAGCTTTCAGTAATAACAAAAAATAAGTACAGTGAAAACAAATAGTGTTACCAGTTTGTCTATTCTTGATTTATTTTACAGTTCTGACAGAATGGGTCCACATGGCATGTGAATTTTTATCTGAGTTATACATTTTTTTCATTTTATAGGAAATGGCTAGGGATTGCTTTATGTCATCTGTGCCACTTTCAGAATAGGAAACTGAAGTCTGTGCTCTGTTTTTGAGAAAACTCACTTTAAGTGATTGCAGTTATAAAGCTCACTTGCCGTATAAAGTTATCATGGCTGGGCTTCGCGAACAAAGATTTGGGAAGGGCTCTACCCACGTTTGTTGTAAGCACGTTGGTGGCTAAAAAGGCCAATATGAGATAGACAGGGCAGGTTGCAAAAGGCACAGCAGAACGACTCCTTAGGTGGTATATTCTGCAAGGCACGATTCTTTCTGCATTGTCTTTTCTCTTCAATGGTGATCCTGTGTGCGTTCTCAAAAGCATCCGCAGCGTTATAGATGGTGTGTCTCCAGACCTCCCGATTTGAGGCCAGAGTAGACCAGTTATGTTGATCAATGTGGCCAAGGCTGAGATGTTGTTTCAGGGAGTCCTCGTATCTTCTCTTCGGGGCTCCTCTCTTGCGGCAGTTGGAGACAAGTTCACCATAGAGCAGGATCTTAGGGAGGTGTTGGTCCTTCATCCTTGAGACGTGCCCTGCCCAGTGCAGCTGTGTTCTCAGCTACATGGCCTCAATACTTGTGACTGCTGCTTGTTCTAGAACAGATGTATTGGTCACATAGTATATAAAGTCAAGCCAATGGACCTACACTGATGTAAAACCTAATAAAGAGAAGCAGATCCACTTGACCTGGATTTTAAATGCCATGTACTACTTGTATGTTGCTACTTCTCCAACCTGAATGAAAAGCAGGCATTAGCTTTTAAAACTTGAGACCTCGTTTGCTTTTATATGGTAGAGATACAGAGACAAATTTTCACCTAGTGCATTAAGTCATGTAGAATCAGGGCCTTTTTCATAAGGAATTTGTATGACTCTTATAACAGTGCTTTGTAACAATGCTTGTTATTTCTGAGCAATAACACAAAACCCACTGTCTGCCTTAAATGTTACTATTCCTGCCTATAACGTTTTAGAAAAGATACATAGCATTATTTCAGTGGTTCAGTCAGCTGCTTGATTCAATGCTTACTGAGATATATGTGATAGAGAGATCAGGTATTACAGAATTATTTGGATTAAAAGTGAAAGAGACCTGCTCCATCTGTATCCACCTGGTGCCAAATTGTTACCATTCATTTGAAAGAGCCAGTCAGCCTTTCTGATTAAAATATTGAGATCAGTACTGGTAATGTCAAATATTTTAAAACTGATGAGCAGTCCTTTAATTTGCTTTTCGTGTTCTCACTGAATTTTCAAAGGAAAACACCCTGAAAAACTAGTGCGTGCTCAGAAGAGATATGTAAAGATAAGCTCTCTAGATATGTATGATCTCTAATGCATGATTATGGTCTTTTAGGAGCGGATGGTAACCCAGGTTTGCCAGGACCGAAAGGAGATCCAGGGCCGCAAGGTCTCCCAGGTTTGATGGGATTACCAGGAACACGAGGAACGCATGGATTCCCAGGTCCACCAGGAAATCGTGGGCCAGATGGTGGGCCTGGCTCTCAAGGACCTCTTGGTGAGGAAGTATTGCTGTCCTGTGTCATTCCTCTTGCCAGTTCTCTGTGTCAGGGCAACTGAACAGTTTTCACAGTGGAAAGTTAAGCTTGGGGCTGTGGGACACATCAGGCATTAATTCCCAGATAGGGAAATAACCACAATAATGCAGTCACTGTGATAGGAAATTGTGCTGATGTCACACATGGGAAATAGGTGTGATGAAGTCCTCACTGGCAGAGCTACTGCTTTTCCATCTATAGCCACCTACCAGAGCTTGCTGCTGGCAGACTGGGAATAGTCTTATGGAAGAGAGGCTTAATTATTAAATTAAAGAGGAGGAGAAGTTCCTGTTGGCGGTGGATGTGGAACCAAGCTGATAGCAAGACTGGTTCACATTGATGAGCTGCTTTATCTTTACAATCATTTCTGCAGTTCTTTGATGAAAAAAATTCCAATTTCCCACCTCAATATGGAGCTGCTAGGACAGCAGTTTTCTCCCTCTTGAGCTACCTTGTATGAAATCTTCATATACGTCCAAACACTTTTTAATTTCCCTGCTCTTGTGTTCACATGGCAGGTCCACCTGGTGCTAGGGGAGAAGACGGTGAGCAAGGTTTTCCTGGCCCCGTGGGCCTGAAAGGTCTGTCTGGTGACAAAGGTGAAGCAGGTCACGCGGGATTACCAGGCATACGTGGAGTGACTGGTCCTCCTGGCGTAAGTGGAATGGATGGCTTTCCAGGAGATAAAGGTAAGCTCTGGACTGCTGCTTTGAAAAAAGTAGTTGCTTAGAGATGAACTGGACACATCCTCTGATGGGTCTACCTCTGTTTAGAACAAAATAATTAGGATCACATATTCCAAAATCACTGTCCATTTTCCCCTGCATTGTGCTTGGCACAACTGCTTGGCACAATGGTAGATTGTTATATTCAATCTATTTAGAAAAGCAATGGCTGTTTTATTTCTCATTTCAAAAAATACAGTATTTACTCTTTTCTTTCTCTAAAAGTCTTTCCCTTGTCTTAGTCCCATTGGCGCTCAGTGAAATTTAGATGTTTCCCCAAACCTTGGCTCTAAAGTTTTTTAAAGCTGGAAGCTGTGAACTGAGGAATGTCAGACACAAGACCTCGATGTTGACTTTTAGCAGGATACTAATGTTATGTTGAGAAGGTGAGATTCTCACCTGCCAGCCATGAAAACACTACATATAATGCACTTTGCCTACACCACAGGAGGTTTCAAGTGGGTTCAACTCCATGTGAAGCCAAGTTAAGCACAAAGGGGGTGCATGCTTAAAAATGCATGTTGCAATTTCATCAGCTGGAAAGACAGAACTTTTTTCCTGGGACAGCTCTGGAGTACTGATCAGCTCTCATTTGAGGGAAATTAAGATCTATTTGTTAGCATTACCCATCTTGTTTAGAAAAGAGTAGTAGGGGAATTTTTGCTGAGAAAAGGCCAGGCAGTCCTGGACCCATGAATTGTATCTCTACATGTAGTAGGACAGGCTGACTAAAAACCTCGTGTGGAACTATGTATCTTTCTTTAGCTTATCTCTAGGAGAGGGGTTGAACTGATCTTTCAGAAGAATACACTAAGTTCTGGCCATCTCCACATTTCCTCTTGGCCAGTTGAGGCAGGTTAGTGTACTCCTGAGAGTACACTACCTCAGGAGCTCTACTACCTCTCAGAGAGCTTGGGTGCCTGTTCCAGAGCTGCAGAATGCTGTAAGCATCAAGGTACCCAAAAAATAGGTACTGTTGCACTGAAGTTTTTGTGCCGTTTCAGTCATGTGTTGCTGGTTCACATTTACTTAGTTTGCAGAAATCTGAGTAAAGTAACAGTTCTTTTCCCCTTCTTTTTTAAAAGGTTCAAGAGGCTCACCTGGCATTGATGGCTTCAAAGGCATGACAGGCCTAAAAGGAAGGCCAGGCATCAAGGGAATCAAAGGAGAATTTGGTCCACTTGGGCCTCAGGGTGATAAAGGCTCACAGGGCGCACGTGGCTTCAAAGGTATTTGCTTATGGGTGATACCAGCATATTTGTTCTTCACATCTGCAGAACTATTTTACAAGGACATAAAGAAGATGCATTTTTCACATGGTAAATTTAGCTCAGACATTCCTCTAACTATTTCACACATGGGCCTCTGGCCAAGAGGCCTGGATTTTCGGCTCAGGGAAAGTTTACTTCTTTGTGAATCTCTACATTAAGGTTAAAGACAGACATATCATTATTCATCTGAACTCAGATAGTGGCACCTCTGGGCATGTGCAGAAGTCAACAAAGCCTTTTCCTGGGAAGTGTAAAGTGCCTGGGGGAAAATACTTGGATTTTGCTCCAGTTGCACTGTAAAGGCACTGAAATATTCAGAAAACAAGGCAATTAAATAGTTAAAAGTCACAAACATATCAGTTGATATCATCACCAGTGAAATGAACACTGTAACTCAGTCCTCTCTTCTTTGCATACAATTTTCTTTATATAAATGTTTTGCCTCAAGGCCAAAATGTTCTTTCTAGGGACCCTAAGACTGGTATTTAAAAAAACCCAGTCATCTGCAGTTCAGAGGTTGCAGAACAGTGATCTCAGACACTCAGATAAGGTCTCAGCAAGAAGCAAGTGTGAAAGCAGCCTCTGCGAAGAGAAGTGCAAATATACTTCTTGGTGAAGAAATACATAGTGCATAGTCATAGGAGACAAGTGTGGGTTACTGGCCTGTCTCTGTACCCCATAAAGAACTAAAGATAGTCATACAGTCTATGTGGGTCCTTTCTTCAAGACATTTACTGATGTCACTAGTAACCATAAAGTCAAGAAAATGAACAATATGACTGGTAACAAATCCAAACACTTTCTTTTGCTTTTTGACTGATAATTTCCCTTTCACTTTTCTGTGCTTTCTCCAGTGTGCTTTTTGGGTTTTTTTATAAACCATGATTTTGCGTTTCTTTATAAACACATGATTCCTAACTGATCTGCTGAGAGCTAAATTATCTATCACAGAGGAGTCTGGTTCCTGCTCCCCAGGATTGTATGTACAAAAGTTTAACTCAGTTTTCATGTTTTCTTAAGTGTGACTGTTCCACTGACATATATTGACACGGATTACTTTTTATGCAAGTGGATTTTCCGTAGCTTGTACATGGTGTGATTCCTGGGAATGGTCCCGCACTGGGCTAGGAGTTGGACTCAATCATCCCTGTGGGATCCCTTCCAACTCAACATATTCTGTGATTATTCCTTTTTCCTAATTCACTCTTCTGTTCACTTTTTCTAACACAGTGCTGCTGACTAGCTTTTTGTAACATGGTTGTTTTTTTTACCCTTTAGGTGACCGTGGGGATCAAGGCCCCCCAGGAGAACCCCCAAAACTCATGCCCAGCATGATGATGGAAGTTAAAGGTGAAAAAGGAGACGTTGGAGAAAGGGGCACAAAGGGATTCTTTGGCTTAAAAGGTCAGTGGTCACAGCAAAACAAAGCAAGCATATTCAGGACTATCAATCGGTGCCTTTTCTCGGCTACCATACTAAATATTCCCTGCTCATTGTACCATAACATTGTAGACCCCCCCAGCAAAATCTCTGATACCAAAACTGAGCTTCCAGCTGCATTTCACAGTCACCCCTGAGGAAAGCTTTAAGGGATGATGTCGTGTGTGTGTGTGCTGCATTGTGTAGCACATCATGGTGCCATGTTTCAAGAAGGCTGCTTGCAGGAAAACTTCTTACACACAAGCAACTACGTGAGTCTTCCCTTATTTATTTTTCTTCTTCCCCACCTGCAGGTAGCAAGGGAATGCCAGGTCTTCCTGGAAAGACAGGAACCCCAGGGTCCCCTGGGCATCCCAGCTACGTGGCTGGTGTGAAAGGGGATATTGGCGTGAAAGGGCTGACGGGTCTGAAAGGGTATCCTGGTCCTGCTGGCTCTCCTGGCATCAGAGGCTTCCCTGGCAGCACAGGAGTCAGAGTGAGTTCATGACCATGAGGGAATAAGGGTGTCTTTATGCTGGCATTCAGTTTGTCTAAGTAGCGTTCACCCCTTGAAATTGTGCTGAACAGCTACAGTGCAAAGATAATAATGCAATAATCATTGAATAAGTAGATCAAATATTTTTGCTTGATCCCTCCAACATTCATTAAGCAGAGTAATTTCTTTTCTCATTGTGAAACATCCAAATTTCATGTACCATCTTTTTACCAATGAGGACCCAGATGGTTCCTTCTAGGTCCTTGGTCCTGTTGCTGCTGCTGTTGGTAAAAATTATTCTCAATACCGGCCTTACTTTTCTTTCTCCCAGGACTGATGGTATTACTGGCAAAAATTACTCACTGCCACTCATCTATCAGTAGAAGAGACTAAAAATCTTAGCTTCTAGAGGGTAATTCACTATTATTCACTTTGACCACAAAATAAATTACACTGGAAGAAATAAACACTTAGAAAAGGCCTTACAGTTGACTCACAAATATCATTTAAGAGAGACAAAAACTGTATTCCTTTTTCAGGTAGCTCTGCCCTTCGATTTCAATAAGACTTTTTTCTAACCAAGGACTGCAGGACTGTTACAGTTTAACCCCAGCCAGAAACTAAGCCCCACGCAGCCACTTGCTCAGTTATCCCCTATACTCCCAGCAGGATGGGGAGAAGAGAGTTGGAAGGGTAAAAGCAAGAAAACCTGTGGATTGAGATAAGAACTTTAATAATTGAAATAAAATATAGTAACAATAAATAATAATAATAATAACAACAGTAATAATAATGAAAATAGCAATGAGAGATAAATAAAACCCAGGAAAGATAAGTGATACAAATGAAAACAATTGCTCACCACCAGCTGGCTGATGCCCAACCAGTCCCTCATCCCACCATCCCCCTAGACTTACATGCTGAGCATGACACCAAGTGGTGTGGGATATTAACCCTTGGGTCATTTGAGATCAGCTGTCTTGGCTATGTCCCCTCCCAACTCCTTATGCACCCCCAGCCTGCTCTCTGGCAGGGTGGGGAGAGAAGCAAAAAAGGTCTTGACCCTGTGTAACCACTGTTCAGCAATAGCTAAAACATCCCTATGTTATCAACACTTGCTAGCACAAATCCAAAACACAGCCCCATACTAGCTATTATGAAGAAAATTTACTCTGCCCCAGCCAAAACCAGCATAAGGACTCACTTCTATATATGCATAATAGGATATCCTCAATTTCAAACTTAAGTCTTTGCAAACATAACTTGTCCTTTGGTTTGTACTGGTCTATCTTAACTGACCTGCAGCTCTATAAAGTACTATAGAAACTCAAAAATGGTAAATGTAACAGTTGTTTGGTTTTTTTTTTTAATATTTCCAAACTCTGCTGCTTGGAGGGTTGAATAAATCCTCAATCTTGTTAACTGATACCTTTTTTCAATCATATAATAGGGAGAAAAGGGTATTCCAGGAATTTCAGGCCATTTTGGTACTCCTGGCTCACATGGAGAAATAGGTGAGTTTGTTCTCTTAGCTGAATGCTGTTTATATTCATTACCCATCAAATATTTGACAGTAAATTCTGAAGTGTCTTAGTGGATCTTAAATCTTAAAGAGTCTTCATACAGTCTTACAGAATGTTATTGAAGATGTGGGAGGCTATGAAAAGGTTAATACTGTTAATTTCATGCAACCTGTACTGTCCATGGATAAATCCATCCATGGCAGGGAGGGAGGCTGTTCTAGAAACTTTTTTTACCTTCTTTAACTTATTCCTTTTGTATTCTAGAAAGATAATAATTGCTGAATTTTGCCTCAGAAGTTGCAATTCCTTCAAAACAAAAGGACATAGTGTTTAAATTAAAGCCTTACCGCTCATGTGTTCATTTTTGCTTGAAATAGGTGATCGGGGAGATACTATAAACTTACCAGGAATGCCAGGCCTCAAAGGGGAAGTTGGTGTGCCAGGCTTAACAGGTATTAATTTCACAGTTGCTCTCTAGATGTATTTCTTTTCACATACTAAAGTCCACAGAGGAAGGAGGAGGAGCTTACTATGGGCTTTTGGTGGCTCTTGAACTTGTGTCAGTGACAGTCCTGGAGAGGTTCATCTTTTCTTTATTAAAATGAGTATGTGCTACATTCACCTCTTCAACTGAAAGTATAGTTATAATAGTAAACATCACATGCAACTACAGTAAATATTTCTATAAAATTTTTTACCATTGATGATAAAAGGAGCAATATGATTCCATAAATCATCTTCCATGATTATGGAAGATGAGATAGCAAAATCTGGTATATTTTTGGTTGGGTTGGTTAGGTAATGTATTAAAATTTCCCTGCACATGCATAACACTTGAACATCAGTGTCACATTCCATATAATTTGGGGAGTACTTTTAAAAACAAATTTAATGATGGTTTGGCCAGATGACTATTCATTCTTCCAGATTATGCAACTACCATGAGAAGAATGTCTTTATGTGGCAAGACCAGTACCCATTCAGTAGCCAAGTTCACATTATGCTTGTTAGCTTAGGATCATATAGAGATTATTAAAGTAATATACTGGTTTTGTGGTTTTCCAGGCATAAGAGGAGGCGTGGGACAAAAAGGTGAAGGTGGAGATCCTGGTTTCCCTGGCATTGAAGGCCTCAAGGGCACACAGGGTGACCCTGGTTCTGTGGGACAGGAAGGTAAAATATTCTTTTTAACACTCAAAAGAATATAACAGTTTAAGAAGAGAAAGAAAAAAAACTAGTTGCCTTGAAAGAAAATCATTAAGGTTTTTAACATGTTGATCATTCGGTTGATGAAGAGCAGTGACAAGGATGTGGAATTCACAGTAGAATTTAAGAGGACATGTCAAAAGCCTAACTCTGCTTCATACTAGTTTTTCCTTTTTTATACCAACTATGTGTCCAGTCAAGTGTTGTATTGCTGGCATATTCAGGTATTCTAATATTGTCACAACGCTGTAAAGAAGTGGGCTTTTCAATGATCTTTACTTCTATAAATGAAGTCAATATCCCCCAGGACACAGTTATAGAGCCTGTGAGCCAGGCTCATGGGCCAGCTGTGCAAGAGAAACCAGTCAAGTTCACCTGTGGCTGGATCGTACACTTGGGGCTTCAGAAAATGTCTTATTGCAGGAAGATCATGGAAATATTCTTTCAGAACAGTTGCTTGCCATATTACTCATAGAGGGCTTCGAAACTCCAGCCAAGACTGGGGAGTTTCGATGGGTACCTCACTGGGAAACAGTCCTTGTCTGATCAGCTTTCCAGTCAGAAACGCAAAACAGGTGCAGCAGAAGGGGAAACTGAGGTGCACAGAGATGAAATTACTTATTGTGACTGGCAATAGAAGTCAAGTTATCATTTTAACAGGAGGAACCCATTGTAATTAATTATTCTTTCATACTTTGTCTCTCCTACCTTTGCTCTCTTTAGTTTTCTTCCAGTTGGATGAGCAGTGCAGTGTCATTGACATTAGGAAGGGAAAGTCTTTATTTTGCTGCCTGGGAGAATAAAGGTAGCACAAGTCTGTGTTTTGGGCCACTGGTTTTAAGGACACTCATAAGCAATGATTCATTATTGTCACACAGGTTTGCCAGGGCTGGTTGGCCCGCCAGGGCAGCAAGGAAGCCCTGGGACGCCTGGATTTCAAGGTGAAAAGGGAACTCCCGGCTGGCCTGGCTTACCAGGACAAGCAGGTATTCATGCAGCTTCAGCTATTCAATTGTTTCAGTGTAAGCACTTGCTATTGTTTCATTGGTGTGAAGAAGAAGAAGAAAGGGGGCCTTTTGCAGTTCCATGTCGCAGTTTCCTCTACTAAATATTTATTCTTCATAAAGTCCAGGGGCATTAGCAAAGACACATGTGGTTGCTTTCTGATTTAAGGCTTCTGGTGCCTTCTCTGTTCACTTTAACTGCTGATGACCTCCTTCAACCAGGAAAATTTTCAAGAAACAAAAAAACATTATTTGAAATGCAGCAAGGGTAGTGATATACAAGATGAGAATATCTAATGTGGCATTAGATAAAAAGCAACATACTTGTCTTAATCATCACCAAAAACTGAATTGATCCAATATCTGTTTTCAAGAATAAATGACTTACAGCTTAGACAAAATTGTGCTATCAAAATGCAGGTGATAGTTTAAAATGAAGTTGTTTGTATCACATGATACAGAATCTCATCAGTTGCTACTTAATTCCTTAATATATTAAGTTAGCAGATTTTTTTTTTCTGCCTTACAGCCAGAAATTACCCTGCTTTTATTCTTTTATCTGAATCTGCATCAAAGCTAAGCTAATATAGTTATGAAGGCTACCCATATAGACAGTGAAGAGAGAGAACAGCCACTTATTTTTCTGATATTGAATTGTCCTCCAGAGCTCCAACCACTGACTAGAGATACATGTGCAGTTTAAACATATTGCTTACCATTTTGACAGGTACAAATAGATGGAATAAAATTTACCTGTAAACAACAGTAACAGCAGCTATTAGACATTTTGTTAGGGTTTTGTTGGGGTTTTTTAAATGACACAATGAATTTCTCCTGAAGACAGCTTTATTATAAACACATTTAGAGCCTACAATTATGCCTTAATTGTCTTGGTTTGAGGATTTTGGAAAACTAAATAGGTATTAAAAAAACTGTGGCAGCAAGACTGGAACTAATGGCATGCTACCAGACAGATCAGAGATATTTTAAGAAACACCTCCAGAGCATTGAGTTTGTTGGATAATAACAGAATTTGCCAATCACAAAACCATGGTATGATGTATTTCATAATAAGTGTACTGTAATTAATTAATTTGCATATAATACACCAGATTTTAATACAGAATATTATTTATTCAAGCATTTGAATATTTTGCCTAGGAATTTATACAAACTCATAGAAACTATTATGATAATAATGAACATTATTTTAAAACAGGCTTGCCTGGCTTAAGAGGAATCAGTGGACTACATGGTTTACCAGGCACTAAAGGCTTACCAGGATCACCAGGTAAGTGAGACTCTTAGTCTGCCTGTTCATAGGCACAGCATCGTGTTGGCTGCAAGTTTGATTGGTGAGATCTTTGTAATGTGACTTTCTTAACTGTGCCCTCCAAAGCCCAGTGTAGATTCAGGCAAGCAAAGTCATACACAATGTGCTGCCCCACAGATGAATTAGAACACAACTTCAAATCATAACTTCTTTCCTCTCATAAAGTACAGGCCTCAAGGCTTTTTTTTCCCCTTATGAGCCTTTTTTTTTCCATGAGCCATTAAATGACTCATGTATTTTGTAAATCCATATGGTCTATCCATGTGTGTTAGCATGCTGATGCGTTGCTACATGCAGAAACATTTCAGCTTTCCTCTTAATTTTGAACAACTTCACAACAGGTCCAGATGGGTACGGCTCTGCAGGTTTCCCAGGTGCAGTGGGGGACAAAGGAGAAGCGGGAGAGCCAAGCAGAGTGGAAGGCAGCCGAGGACCTCCAGGCCAGAAGGGAGAGAGAGGTGTTCCAGGTTTGTATTCCTGAGAATGGGATCCACTTACTATTTGTTTCAGCTATGGGTATTGGAGATGTCACAAAATGCAGTAGAGTGTAGACAGTTGTATAGGAGAACTCCTGAAGTCAGGGAGGTTTGGAGTTTGTGCTGCAGCTCAGCCAGCCCTTGCTGAGAAGCAGCAATGTGTATTCCCCAGTGCTGGACAGTCTGCGTCCTTCCCAATGGTAGCAGCACCTTGTAGCACCCACTGAGCTCAACAGGCTGCAAATGCCAGAGTCTACTCTCAGCCATCAGGTCTCAAAATATTTTTAATCAGATTCCAGTTACACAAACACTATGACTTTTCATTCTTTCTTTTTGTTGCAAATCTGTCAGTGCTTACCTTTCTCCTGAAAGCTTCACTGTCCATCAGTGTGCCGTTGTGCTGCTGACACCTCGGGGCTCTGTTCCCACCCACAGTGCTTTGCTGGCACCATCACCCCTCGTGTAGTGTAATGGTACATCCTTCTAGCTCTAACCCACCAAACTGTAACAGGCTGAACTTACCTCAGTAGGGGTCACCACCTGGTTTTCTTCCATCAAGAAGCCACCAGACTGATGTTGCAAACAAATAACTAATTACAGTTTTTTGGTTTTGTTTGTTTTTTGGGTTTTTTTTTTAATTTTTTTAATTTTTCCAACATTTTGGCTCTGAAAGGATTAAGAAATGATATGGCTATAAAACTTTACTGCCTTTTCCTGCTTGGTTCAATGGCTCATTCCTATTCTTTTGTGTTACACTTTATTGTTACTAACATGCTGTGCCATCTCAAACACCATTCAGAGGTTTATTATCAAGCATTGGAAGAAACAGCTTACCTCATTCAGGTAAGGTACATCATTTGTCACAATTAAATATTATTATTTTCATTAAAATTAATAAACAAAAGGGGTCTTTTGGCTTCCTGACAAATCTACTTAAAAGAAACATCTATTATTGGTGGGTCAGATTTTTGGCCATTTAACGATTTTTTGATCTGTAGAGAACTTCTTGGATTCAAACTTTCTGTTTTAACTGACCCCAAAAAATGCTAACTGTTTGTGATCCCTGACTCTGCAGGCACCGAAGAACAAAGCTGCTTTCTTACCTGCTGCAGTATACCTAGGATATTTTGAGTACTTCCTATATTGAAATAATATGTTACCCAGCAGACACAAGATTATTAGCATTCCACACAGTAAGATGTAATTAGCTATCCAGAGAGCTTTGGCAGAGAACTAGTATTTGGTTTTTTTAATAAAAACTTCCAGAACTTCCACAATGTCATCTGAAAGAAATAAAACAAAAATCAGTGGGAACTGTATGTTTTTTCCATTTTGAAAATCCCATTCTTTATACTTAGTCTAAAGTGAGTCCTTTTAATTGCAATTGTACATTTTTCCTTGCAGAACAGATTATTTCTTCTCTTTCTTTCAGGAGTCCCTGGACCATTTGGTATTCCTGGGCAGGAAGGATTTCCAGGGCCTCCTGGGATTTCAAATATATCAGGATATCCTGGTGATAAAGGCTCCCCAGGTCTAGATGGAGTGCCAGGTAATTCATGCCTTGTTCCCCTCAAACAACAATAAAATATTAAGTACAAGGTTGTGCCCTCAGACTACAATAGAAGATTAAGTACTGGGTTAGCAACAGCAGTCATTGTTATTTCTGTCTCGATTAATTAAAACAGTCCTATTAAATACAACATTAAAGTATATGTATAATTGTTGGACAGAACTAATGGTACATAAGATAATAGGAACAGACCTCTTGAAAGCAAAAGGCAGTTCCTCCAGGTTGTCCTGATAGGTTTGATTTTCATGCAAATAGCAGATTTAATAATCCAGAGTTCTCTTAAGAATTTTCAGAAGCCTTATACTAATCTACTACTTTGAAATCTGAGGTCCGTGGCAGACTTACAAGTCTGTAGAATATTTTCTTAATAATTTACAGAATTCTCCTATGTAAAATGACCATGCAAGCTAAGTCACACTGGGAAGCATTAGCTCTTCCCTCTAAAAGTCCCTGATATGAGCCTGCCTCTCTCACACATAGCATTCGTATCTACACGTGATCCAACTTTGACAGGCAGCACGAGAGTTCCCCACTTAAAACCGTAGTTAGTAAGTCACTCTCTCCTTAGAAACAAGGTCCAAATGTCTTATAAGAAGCAGAGGTAACTGAAGAGAGACCTGTCAGGTTTAGCCTCAGGCAATATGAAATTTTAGAAAAAGAAGCTGTTCCCATATTTCCCAAGACAGCATGAAGTACTTACTTGGTTCCAGATGTTCAACTGAAGCACTAAGATACATGGAACAGTAAGTCTTTGGCTTATGGCTTATTTACCACCTGGCACTGAGTCAGGTACTCACTGCTCTCTAATTTCTCTCTAGTTACTTGCAGAATTTAGGATGAAGCAAGGAAGCACACAGTGAAGTGAGGCATTTGCTGGAGGAAGGAATAGCTCATTGTAGACTGTACCTGCTGCTGAAATCTGGCTTGAATTGACACTGTGCTTTGTGGGACCTTCATGTTCTTATTTCTCTGCCACTGGTGAAGAAGGGTATGCCAGCCTGAGAGCAGGAACAGGAGTGCTGAATAAGTCTATTAGGGAGCTAAACATTTGTTCCCTGCTGAAATTAAGGAAATAAAACCTGGTGGGATACAGTTAGATAGTTCTGTTATTTTCCTCTGTGCACAGGTTTTAAGTATAAGCAGATTACAAACTATATATCCTCTAAACAGGCTATCCAGGACCACAGGGGCAGCCTGGAATGCCTGCTCCACCAGGAAGCAAAGGAGAAAGTGGACAAATAGGTATGATCGGAGAAATTGGCCCAAAGGGAAGCAGAGGTGATCCTGGATTAGCAGGGAGACCTGGTACTCCTGGATTCCCTGGACCAAAAGGTAAGGATGGGAAATGCTGATCTTGGCTGGGAGCAGGGGAGCCCCCTATGCTACAGCAGCTTAATTACCTTGACTTTTGCACTCACTTGATCTGTGCTAAAATGCAATAATGCCACCTGTCATTTTGCATTAAAGGTCGTAAGGGTGAACAAGGTGTCATTGGCTTTATGGGCACCGTAGGATTTCCGGGTGATTTAGGACCTATTGGACCCAAGGGGGATAGAGGAGTAACTGGTAAGTACAGTCAGATATGCGACTCCTTTCTTAACCACTCATTTTTGCAGCTGATCTAACTGGCCCTGCTTTGAGCAGGAGGTTGGGCTGGGTGACCTCCAGAGTCCTCTCCATCCTCCATGACTGTGTGAATCCTGGCAAATTCCAGTGGACAGATGCCTGGCTTTAACATGAATAAACAATTTTTTGCCATTATGAATTTAATTTGTATGAGGTGCCAACTCCAAAATCAGAGACACTTTCAGGGTTAAAAAAAAAGAGAAGAATTTCTGATCTAAACAAACCCTCCAGAGTAGACATACTGAACATATAGAAAGACCTTTAAAATCCTTCACTCCATCATGTATTTGTGTCTCTTGAAGCCCACCAAAAGACGGTGCTGCACTTCAGAGAGCTGTTGGCTGTTTGGGTGGAACTTCCCAGCACCCTATGTCATAAGTGAAGGAGCAGTAGCATCAATCATTTCCTTCTGCTTATCTGTATACTGTCCAAGAGAAAACAATCTCTTGGAGATTATCATGTACTTGGAGATGGTCTCATCTTGGAGATCCCATACTCACACACATTCAACCAATATAATATAGCTGCTATACCCAAAGTGGTGAGTTGTAGACAACAGTCCCTCTCATACGTATGCAGCTACATGAGAGCAACATATCTGTGGATGAAAGCACATAAAGGAAAAATACAGGATAGTTGGGTTTTTCTTTTAATCAAACTATCTCATCTTGCTTCTAATCACAGGCTTCCAGGGACCTCCAGGCTCTCCTGGGCTGCCCCCTCTTCCTCCAAGGCTGGTTGCTGAGCAAGGTTCACCAGGTCCCCGTGGAAATATAGGACCTCCTGGAAGCCCAGGAGATATGGGACCTCGGGGTCCACCAGGGGATCCAGGTAGGAATTGCACACTCAGACTGAAAGCTCAGTTCCCCTGAGCAGAGTGAGGCCACCAGAGTAATGCTTTGACTCTCTTCTACTTAAAATTCTGTGAGGAATTCTTCAGAAAGGAGAGTCAACTGACTCAAGCTGGGGCTTTGGCTTTCCTCCTCCTCTTAGCATTCAGAAAATAACCAAACATTCAGAATATAAGCAAAATAGGAGAAAACTTCGGCAATGCTCACATAGCCAAAGCAACATCAGATATGGACCTCGCTCAAATCAAGACTGAACATCTTGGGTGTAAATCTGCACATCATTGTGGGCATGCTGTCAGCCCAGGGAATTATGTAGTGTTAGTGATGTGTGGACCCAGTGCACTGCACCTCTTGCTATGAGCCTCATCAGAGATGAATGGTACCAAGAGTGAAGGAGTAGGGTTGTGGGGTTCATGTAGTCTTTCTTGATCCCAGCAAGCTTTTCCAGTGAAGTTAGTGCTTTTTTTGCCTGAGCAAGCATGATAAGATCTTGCCTTTAGTGTAAATTGGTAAACTTGGCAGATAGGACCAAACGTACATAAGTGCATGTTAACAAAGTGGGTAGCATGTTGATAATCTCTGCAGTCACTGTGCTTACGACCATTGTTGTGCAAGGTTTCAGAGGTTCACCTGGAGAGCCAGGACTCCAAGGCAGGGGTGGTATTCCAGCTCCTCCCGGCTCCAGAGGTGAACAAGGAGGAACAGGATTTCAGGGTCCAGTGGGATTTGAAGGTAAGAGGTATCACATGACACTTCTTCCCTTTTCCCATTTCACTGCAATAAATTGCTCTGTAGTTACTAGGTCACTGGAGGGAGAGGAGGGGAGGGGGGAGAGAGAGAGAGAATGAGAGAGAGAGAGAATGAGAGAGGGAGAGAGAGGAGCAGATTGTGAAGTTTCTGTCATTATAGATACTTCACAAGGGACAACCTTTAACAGTTATCTTAAAGCAATATTTTCAGAATAAATTTTGATAGATGTAGATGTCTAATCACTCGTGAGTTTGTTTTGATCTGAGTGTATTTTTATATTCTCTTTAAGTATTTTCAGTGTAGTGTTTTACTAACAGTTACATTCGTGGAAATGAATGGCTAGGTAGGTGATATTTGGACAGATGAAGTTTAAGGGAATGTATTTGTAAAAGAAATACCTCTGTCCTTGTCAAATCAAAGAGCAGAACTATTACTATCTTAATTAGCTAAGTACATAGAGAAAAAGGTATTTGCAGAGCATAGTTTCAAGTGAATGAATCAAATGCAAGCTATTCAAAAACCATTGGTTAATCTTGGAGTAAGAAAACATTTTAAAGGAAAAATATGCTTATCTGTATTGTACTAAGTATGCTCAAATTAATCAGAATTTTATTTGTGACTTTCCCTAGCTCTGACATCATCTTAGAAACCAGGGAGCCTGATCCAGTTCAAAAACTGCTGCTGTAATGCTAGAACTGCAGCTCCTTTTACAATAACTTTACCATAAGAAGAGGCATCATGCAATTAAGCTTTATTCATCAGCAGCTTAGCTGGAATATCAGCTATCATCAGATCATTTGTGGGAGCACCAACTAAGCTGTATTCTTTCTTTTACCCCCTGTTCTAAGGTCAGCCAGGCCGCCCTGGTAGCCCCGGGCCACCAGGCATGCCGGGTCGCAGTGTTAGCATGGGCTACCTGCTGGTGAAGCACAGCCAGTCTGATCAAGAGCCAATGTGCCCAGTTGGCATGAACAAACTCTGGAGTGGATACAGCCTGCTGTATTTTGAAGGACAAGAGAAAGCACACAACCAGGATCTAGGTATGTACAGATATTGCTGGCAGCAGCCTCAATTCCAAAACTGGGACTTCAGCAAACAGGCTTAGGAAACATCAAAATGAGAAGATAAAAACTTCATGGCTTCATAGAGTGCCCCTGAGAGAGCTCCTGAAAGTCATTGTTGTTCCAGGGAACCTGTAAAGCCAGCAAAATGTTCTGGACCACAGGGTTTTACTGGCAGGTGCTTGGGAAAGAGCAGAAAACTGAAAATGTGTATTGTCCTTTGTGAGAATGACTGGTCTTTTTCTTCTTCTTTTTTTTTTTAACAGGGCTGGCTGGCTCATGTTTGTCTCGTTTTAGTACTATGCCATTCCTCTACTGTAACCCTGGGGATATTTGTTATTATGCAAGTCGAAATGATAAATCCTACTGGCTCTCAACTACAGCACCTCTTCCAATGATGCCTGTGGCAGAAGATGAGATTAAGCCATATATCAGTCGCTGCTCAGTTTGTGAGGCCCCAGCTGTGGCAATTGCTGTCCATAGCCAAGAAGCTTCTATTCCTCACTGTCCTGAGGGCTGGCGCAGTTTGTGGATCGGATATTCCTTCCTTATGGTATTTGGTCTCCAGTGTCACATTTTGTGTGGCACTGGGTTTTATATTTGAGTCTTAGATACTAGGAAGGCTGCTCCACTTTAAAGCCAGCAAGATCAAAACCATGCATCATACTGGGGAACCAGGGAACTACAAAACTAGTTTCCACGAACCAAAGAGGAACAACAAAATTTCTGTGAATTTCAGAGAAAATGGTCTCTTCTCAGCATAGCATATGGAGACCTTACTTCTTGTACAACATAGAGCTTCAGAGCAGAATAAAGCTGTGAATTAAAAGGTGCAACAATAGCCTACAAAGCATTTTCACAGCTAAAGATTAAGAGTTACGTATCACTGTTAAGGATTTGATCTGGAAAATAAAAAAACCAACAACTTTTCCCCTTCTTTCTGAAACTTAAAAATCTTAGGTGTTTGGTTGAAGATTTAGAAGCCAAAGTCTTTCACTGAGTCTGGAAAGAGAGACAGTCTCTGGTTGTTTTTAAAATCAAGCTTCTGTGTTGTATCTGTAATGGCAATAAGAGCTTGGCTTTATAGGATCTCTGAGAGCTTGTTATCTTGTAATTCAGAAGTGGGATGTTACAGAAGAACTTAGTGCTAGGTGTGCAGCAGATGACCTACTGAAGGGCCTGACCTGCATTTCTTGCAAGACCATACAGAGGGATCATTTGAGCACTGGAGGGTTTAACACTGGCTGTGGTAAAGAGCAGCTAGAATGTCAGTGAACAATCTAACAGACACTCGTTCTTCTGATTTGCTTGATGTACACAAGAGTCAAAACCTGCAACAGTGTGCCCACGTTGTTAACTCATTGAAGACTGGGCTGAATTCTGGGCTGTTGGGAGAAAAATAAGATTTCTGTGGCAGAAGACATCATAAAAGAACAACAGTCAATCTTACCCACAAACCATTTGTATGTCCAAAGCCAAAAACTTAAATTTTTCAGAAAATAAGGTAAAAGGGAAATCTGAAATTACTTACAGAAAATATACCCCCCAGTTTTGGAGAGCAGGTCAAATTTTTGATCAGCCCTAAGTTTGACCTTTCTTTTGCTTCTATAAAAAGCCCTGATACCAATCTCATAGTTACTTCACGAGAATTCCAAGGATTAATTAAATGTTTGCAAAACCTTGTGTAAACACTGAGCATTTTTAAGAGCAAAGTTGTCACTTTAGCAATAAGTTTTTGCCAGGACAAAGTCTGTCAGCACTATGGAACCCACAGTGAGAAGAATTCACATTTTCCCAGCTGGCTTTTGGAACAAATGAAGTGTTTGGTGTACACATTTTTGCTTCTCAGGCAACTGTGAAAGAAGTACAGCACACTTGTGGTTATCTCAGAGTACATACTGTTTTAATTCCTTGGCTTAAATGTGTCACCTCATTCCCCTGAGTAAGGTACAGTATCAGTCAGCATGGATTCCTGCCCGTGCTAGGTGGCAGCCTTTGGGAAGGAGGGAGTTGTTGCTTTGTGGGGTTTTTTTTAAAAACAACCATCTAAACCTCAGCACTATATGGCACCAGCCAGAGATCAGTCCTTTATTCAGCTAAAAGGTGGCCATTTCTGTTATTTGTCTAACACAGTGGACCTCTTGCAGCGTAAACCAAGGCAGTTGCAGCTTGCACTTTCATAGTATGGTGTTTATTAAAACACAGGCAGGCAAATCTATTGGATGTGCCCAGATTTCTCCCAACATTTACAAAACTATTTAAGAACTCTATTTTCCAGCTTCTTTCTTTTATATTGTAGATTGTTTCAGTTTCTAACAGAAAATTCAGTGGTATCACTTAAAAATACAGCTGTACAGCTCCTTAAAGGGACAGAGAAAATGCCCATTTTGTTAGCAATGTCTTTGACAGAAGAAAAGTAACATTCAGTTCGTTATCACAGTATCTGTCAAAGGTAACAGTTGAGTGATGTAAAGATGCACGATTTTGGTGTAATTTGCTGTCAAAAAACGTCATAGAGGGAAATAGTTATCTGCATAGAAGATAATTTTGTTTCCACGGTGTTCCTCATGTGCGATGCAGAGTAAGACAGGCTTTATAACTTGGGGAATTCAAGTTAGATATATGGTGGAAAGTTCTTCCTAGTGAGGGTAATAAAACAGAGGAACAAGTTGCCCAGAGAAGTTGTGGGAAGTCCATCCTTGGAGGTATTAACAACTGAACAGCTCCCTGGAGTGACTGAGGGCAACTTCGGTGTAGACCCTGCTCTGAGGAGGGGACTGGTTGAAGTGACCTCCAGTCAGCCCTTCCCAATGATTCTCCAATTTTAAGACTTCCAACAGTGAAAATTTTAACTATAGGAAAGAAGATTTTAAAGTGGCATCAGCACATGAGCTAGCTCCTTTATATAGTTGTAGCATAGCCAAACCCTTACAAAACTGCAGGACTGGCTGACTTTCTGCTTTGGAGATAAGAATTAGAAGAAATCCTAGCGGTTTTTCTCTTTTCACACATGTGAATTTATGACAGCATTGCCTGAGGTTGCACTCTGAATGCTGCCTTCCTTGTCTCCTTTAGCACACTGCTGCTGGTGATGAAGGTGGAGGACAGTCACTGGTTTCTCCTGGGAGCTGCCTGGAAGATTTCAGAGCGACTCCCTTCATCGAATGCAACGGCGCCCGCGGAACCTGTCACTACTTTGCAAACAAATACAGCTTCTGGCTCACTACGATCGACCAACCCTTCCAAAGCAAGCCCTCAGCAGACACACTCAAGGCAGGACTCATCCGAAGCCACATCAGCAGATGTCAAGTCTGCATGAAAAACTTATAGAAGACTTTCACAGTATAAGGAACCACCTTATCATGTAGTTCTTATACAGTGGAGCCTTCTGTGATGGTTAGACAACTAAACAGATCATGTTGGTGCTTTTTTTAACTTATTACCTCAACAGCTGAATGGAAACAAATCTTTTTAATTGTCTGTAAAAGCAGATTAAGTCTAACACACAGATCTAGCGCTGTGTTCTCCTACTATGCAGTATATATACACACTTTTTGCTAGTCTAACATTACATCATTTGCCAAATGATAGAAATACTCACAGCTTTGAAACACCAAAAAAACTTCAATAATAAATGGTTACCTTGGACAGATGCCCACCACATTTACTTTAACAGAATATATGTATCTTTCTATTTACTGCATTTGTCACAGCAGTGAAAACTAACAGCTGCAGTTCCATAAATTAACACAGGGTGATCGAAGTACTAAACCCTTGCAAAATAATGAAAATATACTGCAATCCAAAATGCTTATGTCCAGCATTGAAACCTAACTTTAATTTTAGTATTTTATGCTTGGGCATTTCAAACACACACAAAACATCTTTTTGGTTTTTTTCAAGCCTCACCATGCTTTAGCACTTAACCATTGCCAATAGCAGAGAAGCCCACAGGCCTCCCAGAAACAGTAACCACAAAATGCAACTCTTCCTATTTGGTTAGGAGTCTCTAGGACGAAGATCAGTATTTTATTTTATATGCTTGATGATTTTTTTCTAGACATACCCCAGGTCAGAGGATGCTGTGGACGTTTCATCTGTGTCACACCACCCACACAGCAGCAGCACCCATTGGTTTTTTCATTGCAGCTTTTCCCCTCTGAAATCAAGCCACTCATCACAAAACGATTTTAGCCACTTGCTGTTGGAGCAGCTATTGCACATGGGGTGGTTCTGCAGGAGAGTGCATTGCTCGGTGCCACATGACCTTCAAACACAGAACTTGCAGACCTGCCAGCTGGCTGTCTGAAGGCATGCTGTCCTGGCAGCTGGGGACATGTGGCAATGGGATGACCACCATCCCAATTTGCACACAGCCATCCTTGCAAAAGCAAAAAGGAAGGAAACTAAGCATTTATTTGGCACCATCATTTCCCATAGTAAAGGCTTGATAAATGACAGAATGGCTAGCTCTTTCCTTCTGTGGAAAGAAGCAATTTAACCCAAAATCATCTGTCACCACTTCAAGAGAGTGGGAAAAAAAGGATCAGCTGAAAAATTCTTATTTGCATAATCTGGTTATATACCTGAATGTTTAATTTGAAGTGGAAGAAGAGACTTTTATAGCAATGACAGTTGATTTTTAATAGCTCACCTCGCTCCTGCTTCAGGTGCTTCTTGGCTTTTATAATTACATTCCATCCTCACTGTATCATAAATAAAACCTGGGTTTTTTCTACACTTATTTGTTGATGATTTCTATTTTGTTAACTGTTATTTTCCATATGGGCTGCTCTGTTAAATTACTTTGTTTGCACCTAAGGAGTTAGAAAAGCACTCCCAGAAAGCTCCTCCCACTGAAACTCAAACTCTTCAACCAGGAATACACCTGTTTATTTCATGACACTTAAAAAGATCCAGTAGGGAAGATTTGTGTCTAAAATTGCTTGTTTAAGCTGAATAACTGAAATAGCATTTAATGTGTTCTTAAAACAATTTAAGCCAATAAATTGTGATGTTGCAAAGTAAAACAACCTATTATTCATGCTCTACAATGTTCAAGAAACCAACATTTACCAAACTTGACATGTGTTACCTCCACAAAAAATATAAAGTATAAATCAAGTTAAAGTTCCTAAAATCACAGAATCATAGGATGGTTTGGGTTGGAAGGGACCATAAAGATCAATTAGTTCCAACACCGCTGCCATGGACAGGGATACCTTCCACTAGACCAGGTTGCTCAGAGCCAAATCCAACCTGATGCTAAATACACGTTGGGAGCATCCACAACTTCTCAGGCCAATGTATTCCAGTGCCTCATCACCTTCATAGCAAAGAATTTTTTGCCTACTATCTAATCTAGACCTGCTCTCTTTCACTTAGAAGGCATTCCCCCTTGTTCTGTCACTACATGCCTTTGTAAAATATCTCTATCCAGGTTTCTTATAGGCTCCATTCTGGTACTTAGCTAGCACACTGTCTAACCTAAACATATAATTAGATATGTCTATAAACAGAGATTACCTGAGCTTGAAATGAGCTGTCTGGCCATATTGTCTCTCTGAAAGGCAGCCCCTAAACAAACTTATGACACTGTTAGTTGTTTAAGCTAAATAAAACATTTAGAACTGAAAATATTGCAGTCAACATAAGCTAAATCTATTCCACATTTGCCAATTCTTTTAAATTACACATGGCAGTAACAAATACCCAAGAATAGGCAACTTCCAGGTTGTTGCTGGGCATCAGTGGTTGTGGGATGATCACACAACTATCACTTGTGGGTTGTACAGCATGCATCTCTGGCAGTGCAGCACATTCAGTGTTTTAAGAGAATCCAAGTGGAGGCTGTACAAATCTATAAAAACCAATTATGTCAACAGTAAACTATTTGGATTTTCATAGCTAATATGTTTGGTAATCTTCCTATGAAGCTGACTTTTTTTGTACTTAAAACTTCAGCAGGTAGGTCTTCCACCAACAGTTGCTTTGCCTCTCCATTTTCTCTGGCTCATGTAGGCTGCTGTTCTTAAGTTTGATCAGAGCAGTACCAGCACAGCACTGAGTTGAACACACCATCATGGTGCGGGAAAAACCAAACCAACTACAAAACCCCCCAAGGTGCCAAGCAGGCTTGAACTTCTGTACTTTGTGTATGTCATGTGCTGGGTACTCACATCTGTGTTTCTCCAAAGCCTGCGCAATCACTTCTTTGAGGAGGAAGCTTGTGCACACAAACACGTGGAATACTCACAGCAGACGGAGCATTTCACTTTGTGAGCTAATCTGGAGCACTGCATGGAGGGGAACTGACTCAAACTACCTCTTAGCTGCAAGTTTACTTCCTCTCTTATGAACAGTCTGAGAGAACTGGGGTTGTTTAGCTGAAGGAGAGAAGGCTTCAGGGAGACCTTATATCAGCCTTCCAGTGCCTAAAGGGGGCTTATAAGCAATGTAGAGAGTGACCTTTTCCCGAGACCTGTAAGAACAAACCAAGGGGCAGCAGTTTCTAACTGAAAGAGGGTTGATTTAGATTAGACAGAAGGAGGGCATTTGTTACTGTAAGGGTGGTGAGACACTGGAAGAGGTTGCCCAGAGAAGTTGTGTATGCTCCATCCCTGGAAGTGTTCAAGGCAGGCTGGACGGGGTTCTGAGCAATCTGGTCTATTGGAAGTGGGCCAGTGGGTTGGAAGGAGATGATCTTTAAATTCCCTTCCAAACCACTGCGCAATTCTGTGATTCTAGAACCCACTTTCAGGAGGTTAAAACATTCTTATAGAGGAAAAACTCAGATACAGCAAAACAAAACAGTTTTTTTACTGAACTACAGTGCTCCAGCCTAGGATGTATAAAAAAAAAGTGTTTTGCCTCCGTTTGACCAAATCTTTTGCTACAAAGTATCCCGTTTGCTTCCTACACTTTCCTGTTTGAAAACATGCTGAACTGTAATGTGGTCCTGATCCTGGAGAAGGTAAATGAGATTATATTCCACTTCTGTAGGTAATAGTACATACAGATATAGTGAAGTCAACATAGCGATGTGAGTTGACACCAATTATTTGCTCAGAGTGTATCAACCCAATCAGCCGAACTTGTTCACACTGTACATGACTGGGCTTGTCCATGGCTGCCAGAAATAGAAAATCAGGAAACAGCAAGCAGTAAACAGGACCTTGACACGGAAGGTGTCAGATTGCTGCCAGAGGAGAAGCTGAGGGGTCACTGCCAATGTGCCAACAGCACCCCAGTGCAGGCAGAATCTGCCCCTGTAACTGCATAGGGACCAGCAGCCCCCCCAGAGGTGGCCACCTGCCCCCACTGACCGTGAGTGGGGGTCTGGTCCCACAGCTATGCAGCGCACAGTGGTGCAAGACATACTGGACAAGGGGAAGAAGTAACATCACTGCTCCCTATGACCTGTGAGCAGAGAAGCAAAAACAGGCAGGGGTACTTTCCCACTGTGATGTGGGCAAGAAGGTGACTAAGCCAAAGCAGGCAGCTCAGCAGCTCTGCCAGTCCTATGGACACTGAGGAACTTCTGGCTCCTTTTGTGGCCCCCACAAGACTTGAAGCCTTGTTGGGGTTGTCAAGGGCCAATGACAACCTCAGTCTTGCACCATCAGTACCCGTGAGGGGCAGGAAGCAGAATGGATGCGTCCCAACTAGCCTGGCACAGATCCTCACTCGTTCACCCTACCATCCCTCCCTCCCCCATGGCTCACAGCCTGGCTCAGCCATCACCTCGGGCACAGGCAGGCCTATAGCTTACATTCACTCAGCATTGCCAAAAATAACATTTCCTATCCAATCACCAGACATAACAGGGAGAGAGAGGGGGGAAAATCAACATTTGTAAAATGAGTTTCCCCTCCAAGGCAGAATAGGCAGAGTCCGTGGTCCATGCCTTCACCTGCCTTCACTTCTCCTTGCAGGGAGGGTTTCCCTTGGCTTCAGCAGCACCACCACATGCCCAGCTCCAGGCCACGCAGCAAGGTTATTAATGGGGAAAGCGACCTCACAGTGATGGAGAAAAATGTGCTGCAGCCAGTGGGGTGCAGAAGTGCTGGCACTGAATCAGTGCATGGCACAGTCACTCTCAGTGCTGGCCCAGCATGACTAGTGGCCCAGCCCACAGCTGCTGTGCTACATCAGCTGCTAGGCTGTGTGGCTGTTAAGGCAACAAGAGTTAGAACAAGTGTGCTTCTGCGTAGTTCTTGTGCTGCCAGTCCCTACCCTGCAGCTTCACTGCTCTTCCCCATCAGTAGGTGATGATTAATTATTTCAGTAAAATTATGTAGGATGGAAGGTGAGGGAAGAGGGGCAAAAAGATGTCTTTACCAGTGCTGGGATATCAGGATCTATCTGCAGAAGCAACATGGAAATTAATGAATTCATGTTAGGATACAGGCCATATTGCATTGCTTCTCTATGCTCTTAAAACAAAAAACAAACCCTAAATAAACAAAGAACAAAACCGCAAAAAAAAAAACCTTAGCACCACTAAACAGAAAAAAACATTCTGTGCAATTTCAGTGTTGAGGGTTGAATTGTGCTCTCTAATAATGCTTGCAGACATGCATAGGCACCACTGCAGTAGATAGAGCATCAACACTGGGCTGTAAAAATGGAGCTCAGCTATATCAGTTTAAATTACTAGTACATTTAAAAAAAACTCCAAACATCCTACATCAAATTCCAGAATCTTTCAAGTTTTTCTTGAAGGCAGAATCTGATTCAGAAAGTGATAAAGAAGCAGAGCTAGCATGCACACTGAGCAATCCAGATCTCCTCCTGACCTCTCATCAATAGCTCCCATGTATTATGCAATTTCCCAAGTGTAACTGTGCAACCCCACGATCTCACAGGTTGGTAGAGTGACAACCCATCATAACCCAGACATTTCTCGAGAACAATAGCCAACAACACTAAAAAGCCACAACATCATGCCAGACAAGTGTAGCTCTAAGGGCAAAAGCAGAGCACACAAGACTGTGTCATCTCTTTTGGTAAAAACACCCAAGTTGGAGTTTTTAGAAATACTGTAGGAATTCCTTAAGATCTGATATGAATAAAGCATTTCCCAAAAAGCCTGACCTTGTAATCAGTACGTGCTGCTGGTTCAGACATCAACAGAGGCAGCAAAGCCAGTGCTGAATCTCTCACAGGCATGTCAGCAGATCATTTTGGTCACAGACAAGACTGAGGTTGTGGCCTCCTTGCCTTTTTCCTGTCCTGAGGGAAGACTAGATACTGTCCCTAGAATTTTGTTAATAGCTAAAAGCTTTCTAATTCTACTCATTTTTATATACCACAGCTCAGATGCTGTCCAGTCTCTGACAGACTGGTAGGTATTAAAAAACTGCAAACCCAAAATATGACATCCTTCAGCAGTGCCTGCAGCAATAGGAAAAGGGACAATGATTTTAAACCATGAGAGTGTAGATGCAGACTAGATATAAGGAAGACTTTTTTTTTTTTTTGCAGTGATGGTGGTAAAATGCTGGAACAGGATGTCCAGAGAGGTAGTAGATGCCCCACCCCTGAAAACATTCAAGTTTAGATTGGACAGAGCTCTGAGCAACCTGATTGAGTTGAAGACATCCCTGTACAATGCATGGAGGATTGGACTAGATTATGTTTTAAGGTTCCTTCCAACCCAAACTATTCTATGATTCTATTATTTAATGTTCAGTGTTTTTTCTCTCGAGTTTTTCTTCCCCACTACATGTGTACTGTGAATTTAACTTAAGAGCAGAAAATAAAGCTACTACTTTGCAGCAATTTGCTCAAGAGGATGTACTTTTGGAAAATAATGCCTTAAATATACTTAGTAATAATTTAACTCATTATTCATTTAGGAATTGTCTCCCCATGCACTAACTGTGATTTGGGTGGGACAGAGAAAGGCAGTGACAAAGCATAAGAAAACTAACCCTTTAGTTTTAGAAAATTACACCAGAAGCATTCAAAGGAAGGTGAAAGAATCCCCACACAAGAAACTGAAGAACTGAAAATCTGCAACCTGCATCTTTGAGATTTATTGTTTGGGACGAGTAGGGGGTTTTTTTGGGGGGGGGGAGGAGGGGGCTGTGTTTAAAGACTAGAAGTTCTTCACTCTAGTCATAGCTCCTGGGTCACTGCATGCATTCTTTGTAGCCAAGAGCTGTAGGAGCTGTATTAAGCCCCTCCTTTTTACTGCAGTCAGGAGAGAAACCATGTACCTCATTATTGCTCCTTCACACGCTTTTTACTCCACAAAAGAGAGTTTGTCTTCCCTGCATTAGTTCCACATCAGAACACACCCGTCTTCACTTCCCTCCAGGTAGAGGTAATTACTACTCCAGGTAGTAATGTCATGCATAGCTGATAAAAATCAAAGCTGCAGCTCTGCAGCTTGAAAAGGAGTGGGAAGGGAGATAGAACACAGGTACTCACAGGTATACCTACAGGCACTAGAAAGAGGTCTTTACAAAAATGCAGACAAAATAGGCTGCTTTCTTTCCCAAAAAACACTTTGCTATCTACATTAAAAAGAAACATAAGACAAAAATGAACCAAAAAAACTTCCTCCTGCAAATCGCAATTAGAGCAGCAAGAGCTGTGATGCTGCTTGTTAATACATGGAAGGCCACTATGGAAGGAGAATTGCCATTAATAAAGTCTCCAAATGAATAGTACAGATCCACAGTGATTTTAATAGTTCAGTTTCTGAATTGTACACTGTCATGTCTGACATAAAAAGACTGTAATTGACTTATTAGCTACAAATATAAATTATACCTGGATTTTCTATTTTTAATCTTAAGAATAAAAAAGTACCATGTGTTCAATCTTCCAAAGTTAGAATCATAAGGGGAAAAATGATAATTATATGAAAGTTGTCAAGAGTACACAAACAGATCATTTATATGCAACATGAAATGACAAGTCACTAAAAGTCAGACTCTTTCAAAACTGTCCAAATGATTGTCACTACCAATTGTACTAACACACCATTTGTCTTCAGAGCCCATAGAAACTGGCAAGTCTTACTCCATAATTTCACTTGCATTCCCATTTTTATACAGAGAGCTTCCCAGAAGCTTTTAATGGTCAGAAGATTTTTTTGTTGGGTTGGTTTTGGTTTCTTTTTGGATACACCATTTTAGTCTATTTATTTATGCTTTGACTTTTCCTTTCTGGTGAGCTGCAAGCACTTCTTACTCCTCATTTTGCTGGAGCGAACAATCCCTCCCCTTTTCTTACATCACGTAAACGGGTCAGGCACAACAACCTGACTTTGTCCTTTTTGCTGGCTTGTAGTCCGTGATGTCTACAGTTTGGGTTGGCCCCTCAGCCTTCTGCCGAGCAATTATTGGGACTACCATCTCAAACACAGTTTCAAAGAGGTAGTCCACCTTGTATCCTGTTTTTGCACTGGTCTCAAAACACATTTTCTCAGCTGCTGGAACATCCTTCTCATCTAGCATTTTGTATTTCAGTATCTTTTTGTAGAGCGCAATCGCATCCTCTGCACGGACTTGTTTTCGCACCTTCGAGCCACAGCTGGCAACAGACTTCTCAGGTCTATTTTCATCTGGTGGTAAAGTACAGTCATCACTGAGGTCAACTTTATTTCCAACAATAGCAAAAATGCAGTCAGCACTTGCACTGTCTGTCAGTGCCAAGAATCTTTCTTCCAGCTCTGTCAGGCTTTGGAAGCTGTTCACATCGTACGTGAGGATCACAGCAGCTGCTCCTCTGCAGTACATAGACCCAAGGCCATGGAACTGCTCCCGTCCTGGCAAAGGTTTAAACACAACAAAAAGTTAGTGTGCTGGAAGCCACATTATTAACCAAGTAAAAGAGTTTAAGGAATTTTAAGCCAATTTCAAAACCCTGTGCGAAGCAGTGAAGGTAAAAATGTGTTATTTGTAGCATTTTCAGGTTTTTCCTTCTGCTTTTCCTTAAGAGAGGAGCAGTGCCACAGAATAACTCTACACACCGCTTGCTCAATCTCAGAGCAGGGAGTCTGGAAAGACAAGTGAGCAATCAAGCTCACACAGGATTCACACTAGGTGAAAGCAAAAAGAACTGTTTTGTTTTTTTTTTTTATTAAATTGCATACTAGTTGACTTATGTCATATTAACTGCTACTCTGCTTGGGCTCACAGATGGCCCATCCACCTATTTAACCATTTATAAACAGAAGTGTACTGCTTCAAATTCTGCTAGAATTTATTACT
This sequence comes from Manacus vitellinus, assembly GCF_001715985.3. Classification (NCBI taxonomy): domain Eukaryota; kingdom Metazoa; phylum Chordata; class Aves; order Passeriformes; family Pipridae; genus Manacus; species Manacus vitellinus. Next base: position 21,316,403 of record NW_021940813.1, read on the forward strand.
TCTATAAATTCAGTACACATTTTCAAGTACATCCCGTTCAGAAATCTGGATCAAAATCAGTAACCAACCTCTTCTAGATTTTGAGGGATTTTGTAAGCTATTTAATCAGACTAAACTGTAACTGCTACATGCCCACAGTTCTCAGGTACATTGGTTTTACAGGAAAAGACTCTTGTTGGGGGTATAGAGCCAGTATTGATATGCATCTGTCCCACCACAAGTATTCATGCTTTTTTACAGTATTAAACACACATAATGTAGAAAACCCTAAACACATTCTACAAGTAATTTGTCTTTTAAGTTGCCCTGGCCATCGCTCAATAACCAACGGCTAAAACGTTTCTTCCTCATCATTTAGCAAGTATCTTCCAGCACTTCTGATGAAGCCTTGATGGTATCCTTCAAGTTCATTTCTTGGAAGACAAAACTGACTCTTCTTTAAATTCTGAGAAGCAAAAATGTTCTTTAGTATTTGTAATGGGACTAAGGGAAATAAGGCAGAAGACACACTGTGTTACCACTGAGAACTGCTACTTTCCCCCAATACCTGCTACATGTAGAATATGCTGTAGTTCACTTTACACCCCAAAACCCAATCAAGCAATAGATAAAACACACTAGGTTTCAACCAGTCATCAGCATCAGCCTTAGGTCACTAGAGAAGTGTGAATGAACAAACAAAAAAAAAAAAAGAGAGAGGAAAAAAAAGGCAACTACACTCTCTTGTCATACAATCTCTTTGCACAGAACCTCAGTTTATAGAAATTCTGGAAGACACCTGCTTACATTCATCTTCTGCACAAAGCTACTGACCACCATGAGTTACAATATCATGAAATCCTTGTAAATGACTGTGGAATAGGAAAGGGAGAAGAAATTCATGCTGAAAAATGTGGGTCAGCACACATTGAAAAAACACATCTGCACATGAACATGCACACTGTGAAAGGAACTCAGAATCTACTTCAGCTGGGAACATAATCATCACTGCAATAAATCCTTCAACAAATGTCAGAACTCTACTCCACAAGTGCCAAAAGAGAGACAAAATGTTCATTGTTATTCATAAAACAAAACTGGAAAACGTCAAGATAGAACATGAAATCCAAAGCTCACTTCACCTTTAACACTCAGTGAAACTCTGGTAACAGCCAGAGAAATAGATTTGGAAAGGTGCAGAATTCACTATAAAGAGGTGTAAAAGGAAGGTGGTGAGAATGCACAGAACTATGTGAAACAGTTGCATGAGGAAAAATTGTGGGATCTCTCAGGCTGGTGAATGATTGAAAAAAAAGGTAGAAACAGATGTCTATAAATTCAGGCCTAATACTGAGAAAGTAACTGAGAAACAACTATTTACTCTTTCTCATTACATGGAAAATGAGAATTTCACATCAAAATCGTGCATGTAATTTAAATATTTTCCTGCAAAGTGAATAATTGGTAGTAGGTGTTGACATTGCAGAGGTCAAAAGTTCAATGAATGGCATTCAGAAAACCATTAGGCAAAGTTAGTGGAGAACTGCCTCTGTGCAACTTTGTGTAACTTCTGATTTGCTTTCCCCCAGCAAAAGAAATTCTTTAATGATCTGGTAGGTAGGAAAAAAGGAGGTAGTAAAAAAATAAACCAAACCAATAATTATACCTTTGTTTAGGTATGTTGGGTAAGGGCAAGGGAGACTGAGATACAGAGGAGGGAGGTCAGTGCTTTTGCAATTTTTCCTCCAATCTCATGTTTAAAGTTGCACTGCAACTGAGTCTTTAAATGTCTCCAATTTTCCAGTAAAAGTTTGTGCCATGACTGATTTTGTTTTCATCCGAACCCTGATTATACTGTGGTCTGGAAATCACAACGGAACATATATCCTCCTCTGTTCTCCCACTTCAGATGCCTAAACCATAATATCCAGCCCCCAGAATCATTTGCTACAACAACCAAGTACTAGAACAATACTATTATTTGTTTTATGGAATTCATATGCTAATCTAATCTTGTACAGCAAGATTAAACCATGACACTTCTACGTGGTAACTACCAACTGATTACTTCTACAACTAATATATTGTTTAAAAGGGGAAAGAAACAGAAAGAATTTACTTTGCATAAGGGGTTAATTATGCCAGAGGAATAATGGATAGTGTCCCTCACTCACTCTCACAGAACAATCTACATGCAAAAAAGACTGCATAATGCACTTTTTCAGCAGTTTCCTTGCACAGACTACTTCTGACACTTAAGGACTGGAACAACTCTAAATTTGGAAAAAAACCCCAAACTACACTAAGTATTTAAACTAATATCTGTCCTCAAGGTGTCAGGCAAAATAGCATCAGACATTAGGTTGACAAACCTACCACATGAGAACAGCCATTGCCTTCTTATAGCCAGTTTTCTTTCCCTGGACACATCTGGTCCCACTTCAACCACATTCCTTTTTATATAATTAGCTAAATTAAATGGTAAACCCTGAGTCCAACAATCAAACAATTTCACCCTTTAAAAAAAAAAAAATAAAGGTAGCGGTAAGAGTGGCAGAACTGTCAAATAATTTGCAGTCAAAGAACCACCAAATCAACCACAAAGGCACAACATCAGGACATCAGGGAAATTTTTTAAAGCAAATCAACCAAAACTAATTTCCATTTTTCTTTTCATCCTTATATTTTGCCTTATTTACAGCAGTTTGACAACCCTACAGCTGTAGCCCCATCTGCAGCACCATTAGCTTTTCAGAGGCTCTTCCAGCAAGTATATGAAGTCTTGTTGGAGACTCCATCCACTCAGGAGCAGTGCAACCCTCGAGCATTTTCAAAGTCTTATGATGGTCATCATAAACAAATCAAAGAATTTTGAGCCAAATGGACCTCAGTACAAAGTTCGTAAGAAACCCAAGGGAGAAAGAAGGGAAAAGTAGAGTTGCTAGAGGCCTGCCTAATAAATAAGCAAGGCTAGATTTAAAATATGCTGAGACTTGAACTTGAAGCCTAGGCTTTGGTCTAGCCAGCCTCCTATAGCACCCCGACCTCTCAGCTGGAAGTCAGAAGCCCCTGTGAATGCTTTCTCTGGATGGGACCACAGCCTGACCAAGCATTCCCATCCCTTCCCAGCTGTGGGATCCACTCACATCAGTGCCTCAGTCTGCCTCATGGATTGGAGCTCTCCTCCTGCCCAGCCACCCCTGAGGGTGGTATGCAAAGTAGCCTGTGAAGTTGTGTGGATATTTACAAGAGCAAATGACTTCCTCCAGACAGATTTGAATGCTCCTTACCTCCTACCCCTTCAAAAGCTTTCACCACAACTTCTGAAGTGGCACAACTTCCCACACATGCACTCTTTCAAGAAAACTTCTACCAGAAGAACAAGTTTTAAATCTCTCAGTGTTGAGCACATACAAGAATGCAGAACAGGTTGTTTTAGTTTTGAGGAATAAAACACAACAAATACTACAGAGATAAAAAGGTCTTCCATCAAGTACTGAAAAAAGTAATGTTGCTACACTGATATCAGTCTGAGTGGAACCCTAAATTCTGAGTGCCTAAAGCAAATATGTAGCAGGGAAAAGTACACAAAGATGGGCTATAGAGGTACATTAACATTGCATTAAAATTGCACAAGAGTGCAAAATTATCCAGAAAGTTCTCAGTTCATAAATCAGGTATGTTCCAACAATTTTCACTGTGATTTTAACAGTATTGTAATCTGAACAGTAGAGAGGAATTAACACAAACACAAGGTACCAGCTAGGTTTTGCCTTTCAAATGCTTTCTCCTTTATAAAAGAGTCTGAACTTGAGTGTACATGGAGAGGGACAGGAACTATGCCCTAGGGAGTTAGCTAGAAGACGAAAGAAAAGAGAAAGTATGACACCCATGACACAGCACAGAAATCAGTACTAAAAAGAAATGAGCTTTGAGGATTCAGCTGCAGTAGATGAAGGTTCAAGGGGTGACCCTTATGCTCTTGAGTTACCTCAGCAGGAACATCCTCGTGATCACAAGAGTAGACAAAGAAGCTCCCTTTTGAAAAAGGGAACAACATTTCCTTCTGTTCCCAGATAATGCAGTAATGTTGTGACCCTTTAAAGGACATCAGGGGAAACAATTTTTCTGGGAACTGAGATTTCTGTTTGTGCACATATACTGAGATATGTACTGACTATTAAACAAACCATAAAGGTCCTTAAAGGTTTCAGGAAAATGCTACTCCCCACGCGTGAGTCAGGCTGTCAAGCTTTGACAGAATTAAGTCAGAGTTCTTTATTATCTTGTTCAAGGTTGATATTCATTTCTTGTACGTGACTTTATCACATTTCCCTTGAAGTAAGGAGCTTTCTAAAGAACTGGACTATGCCTGTGGTTACTTGGGGATAAAAATAAAGCTGTCCATCCCAAAGGATTAACATGGAGGACATAAGCAGGAATTAGTGGAAACATGAGTCAGAAAGCACTGGAGAATTCAATTTCTACATATCCATGAGCTGCCCAAATACATGACTTCCTGATCTGTCAGAAAAATGCCAACATTTGGTTTTCCTTCTAGACAAAATTCCCCATGGAATGAAAACCTCTGTGAGGGAAAAAACCTAAATAATTAAATTAATAAACCCTAACAAACTCCGCTCCCCCTCCTCACCCCCAAAAAAACACAACCAGTAAAACAATTCCAGTTGAGTAACTAGAAAATTCATTTAAGCTCCACCTTCACTCTGTATTATACATTTGCAAAGCTGCATTATACATTTGCAAAGCTGCATTATAGAAGATACTTGTGTATACTGAAGTTTCAGAATGCAACAGATGTCTAGTTCTACTAAAAAACAAGATGGCATTTATTTTGTTTACGCTCATTAGTTAGATATGGATCAACATTCAAGGCATGAACCGTGTCCTGTTTTAGGAGCTTCTATTTAAGTTATTAAAATTAGATATGGATGTCTTGGCCAAAGTAGAATTTAACATAAACATAGGAAAGTACTGATCTTAATGCCCAAAGGGCTTCACTTTCATGTTTTAAAGTAGAAAGAGCTATACATAGAAGAAGAAAATAACAACCACATGGGTTAAGTGTACAATGAACAAACATTGTTCTCCAAAGAAAAAACCATCAAAAACAGCCAGTCAAGAAAGTGGGTTCAAGGTAATATAGGATTGAGACAAGCTTACTCCACTTCTAAACACAATTTCCTCTGAATTGCTAAGTCAAGAATCTTTATCTCATAAAAAAGAAGATTTAAAATTGTGAAAGAGACCATCTCTTCCCTTAAATCTATGCATTTTTGTCTTAATGAACAAATGCTTTGAGTTCTGAAAGAGTCTGAAATTGCTAAGACCTTGCAAACATCCCCACTCTACAAACATGAACCATTTTAGGTTTATAAAGCTTCTTCTGTGAAACAGCAGCTCAGCGTGAGAAAGCAAGCCACAGGAACCAGGAGCAGTCATTTACTTCTCACTTAGGCAAGACAACAAATCATGATCAATCTGAGCCCTGATCTTCAGTCAGTTTTAATTATCATACTAGAAATACCACACCTCTACTAATGAACATGTCCCTTGGACACAAAAATCAGTGACTAGAAAGGCTAGAATTCATCCACTGCACAATCACTACCTACGAATTACCTAACCCCCCTCAGATCTGGTCTTAGAAAAAGAAAGTAATTCAAAAACACTTTTAAATAAATAGAAACAACTAACACAGCTTCAGTCTTTATAACATTCTTCTTTTCACTCTAATTTAAAACATAAAAACACATCATCATGTTGCACAAATGGTTCCTTCTTCCCACCCCCACCCCCCACAGAGGTGTCCTTCTCACAGAGGTTATTCACAAGCTTGTATCCAAAGTTACTAAGAACCAAGCCTGACAGCATTTAGGTATTTATACTGCTGCTTTTATATAGATAAAGGAAATGTCCTGCACAAGCTGCTTCTCCTCCCCTGGAAGCTGGCATTCAGGAAGGCAAATATACTCAGGACATTTCTTTCAATCGCTACAAATATCTTCCCATAAAAAAGATCACAATATCCAAATGGAGGCAAGTCCCAGATTCAGAGGAACCAACAATGTATTTGAGTTGACTGCCAAAGATGAGAAAGCCTTATGAACTTAAACAGTGAAGCAGAAGATGCTTTCTAATACATTTAACTCCATGACATTTGAATAAAAGGCAGATCCCAAGAGCTCAGTGCACAATGCTTTACATTATGTCACTATAATTTAGTCCCTGCTGAATTCACATTCAGAAATCTTATACAATCTACTGGTCAAATGCTTTGGCACTATAATCCCAAATTTATGAGTTATGGTTCCACAGTATGAGTTTTATCCTGAGAGACTGAGTTGTGCCCTTCTACATAATAAAAATATTAAAGATATTTTTTTAGAAGTCTACTAAACTACCATCAGTGATCCAACAATGCATGGGATAAAACACATCCAAAAATATATGTAAATTGTGGTATTAGGGAATCTAAATTATTATAGAAATCAAAATGTAGGAAAAATACACAGTGATGAATAACTGAAGGGTCATTGGAAAGGACTAATTCTTAAACAGATTTTTTAAAAAGAGCATAAACCTTATCTTTGGAGGCAAACTTATCACAGAATCACAGAATGTGCTGAGTTAGAAGGGACTCACAAGGATTAGGAATATTTAACAGATACTAATAAATTCTCCATGGAATAAGGGAAAAATCTACAATAGTATTCAGGAAAAGCTGGATGAGATTATTAGTGTTACCAAGCATCAAGGCCTATTACTACGGATTCTGTATCCAACATAACATGCAAGGAAAAATATAAAATCCATCCTCTATATCCATTCCTTTACATAACAAAGTCAGAATTCTTTCAGGCATCTACACTAGCTATTAACATTCTGACAAGAGAAAACAACTACCCCCTGGAAGACTAGTCTACACCAGCACCTACTAGTGTGCATTAAGAAAAGTAACTCACTTCCCCTGCCTTATCTAAGGGTACAAAAAACACAAATCACGTCTTGCTACTCCCCAGCTACATTTAAAAAAAACCCCAAAACATAAAATAAGTGAAAAAGAACAAAGATGGAAAAATTGTAAGTTTTTAAAGATTATAAAGACAAAGCATAGAGGAAAAAAACAAAATAAACAACCGTACTGCGTATGCTGTATCAAGTTTTGCTCTTTTTGCTTGTTCTAATACAAAGGCAGCATATGAATTAAATCTTTTGAGTTACAATCATGATCAGGAAAGAAATTAATCCAGAAGCTTTATAAACAGAAAGAATCACTAGGAAGCATCCGAAATAAAGAAAAAGAGGGTGCTTATTTACTGGAAATGGAAATTCCACTACACTTCATACCTAAGAATAGTAATATATCTAATGAAAGAAAGCTATAATCACATTTCTTTTAGCCTATTTCTTTCCCCTCTCCTTTAAATATAATAACTAAACTAAAGCTAACTAATATGCCATAAATAAGATTTGTTTAAATAAATAAGGACATGTTTCAGCAAGGACCAACAAATATGAAGTATAAATATGAAGTACGTAAAAGATTTTGCCCTAAAATTGTAGCCACTTCACCTACCTTATGAAAGATAAGTCTTTCTTTAAAAAGGATTAACTTTGATAAAAGTAATGCTCTCTATATTTCTTTACAGATTCAAGCTTATTGCTAGTTTAGAGCCTTTTCAGAAGGAAAGTCACACAGAATCACAGGATGGTTGGAGTTGGAAGGGACCTCTGGAGACCATCTAGCCCAACCCCCCTGCCGAAGCAGGCTCACCTAGAGCAGGTTGCACAAGATCACGTCCAGGAAGGTTTTCAATATCTCCAGATAATGAAATTCCAAAACCCTCTGGGCAGCCTGTTTCAGTGCTCCATCACTCTCAAAGTAAAGAAATTTTTCCTAATATTTAGATGAAACTCCCTGTGTTTTGATTTGTGCCTGTTGCCCCTTGTCCTGTCACTGGGCACCAATAAATTGTCTCTGGCCCCATTCTCTTGAGATATTTGTATGCAGTGGTAAGATCTCATCTCAACAGCCAGCTAAAACAGATGACAGCAGCAACTATTATTAATTTGCTTCTCTTTATGGTTTTCATCACAAAAAGTGCTCACAATTCTATTTTCACTGTGTTCTCTGTTTTTCTTTTTTTGCTACATACACCCAGAATGATAACAGGCCAACCCATTCAAGAAAGCCCAGATTTGTTGGGAGAACAATCCCCTTCATACCTCTGTCCTTTTGGAGAACATCTTTTCCTCTCGAACTATACCAATAGGTCAAGCAGTTTCAACTGACTCTTTAAATGCTGTTAGAACACCAATTAACATTCCAAAAGTGATACTTTGGTACAATTCACAACAAAAAACAATTCTTCCAAAGAAATTCACTTAAATGGGCCTTTCATTTTTAGGACAAATAACACACTGAAAAGTTATGCAAGAATGTCAGCGTGGTGTGTTGCACATCACATGCCAAACTCTGTAAGTGGTTAATGATCTACAGGATCATCTGAGCGTTATCTGAAGAAGGCGGCTTTTTCAGCAAAAGGGCACACACAAAAACCTGCTCAATAAGAATGGAAAAACAGAAGATAATGGGAATTTTTTGTTACAGGATTAGTTTCATTTCATATTTTCCAAGGTTATCAATCTAAGCATGTCCTGGTAGAAGCTCCAAAATAAAAGTATAGTCACCACATTTTTCTGATGTGCTGAAAAAATGCCTCGAAAGCCATACAGCCTTTACTCACAGCACACCTCTAAAGAACCCACAACTGAAACATGGGTAAAAATTTGCTGTGTTTTTTATCGCACAGTTAACAGTGCGATAGTTTATGGAGAAATGTGCTTTTAAGTAAAATCTCAATTTTCTGAAGGCAGATACACTAAAAGCAGACGCCTAGCAGCTCAGACTGGTGTCGACCAATCCGCTGTTACATCCTGTAGAGCATTCTGACTCCCAGAGGTATCCAAAAAAGCCGATTACTGTGGATGAAGCCTTCTCATCCATGGCTCAACTTTAATAAACATCCCTCTGTCATCTTGTCAAATCCTGCATTATTCAGCCATGAATTAGTTTAATTATTCCCAGAAACTTTTTTAATCCAGCCCTGAAGAATAGTTTGTCCGTTTTCATTCCATAACTGGTAGTGAAGACTTGCATTACTGGTTCCCAATGACAGAACCATCAGACACACTCAATGGAAGGAGGAAAACAAGTTTACATGGGAGAGAATAGAAGAGGAAAGAAAAAAAAAATCATTAAAAAAACATTTACAGAGCAAGATCAGGGATCATTCAAATATGACCTCCTGCATAATAAAGATGATAGAATTTCACTTAGTTGTCTTGAGACTGAGGAGGAATTTGAGTTCTATAAAGCAGCTAAAGAAAGGAAAGTCAATATCTCACAAATTAGGTTGTTGTATAGTTCAGCTTTCCAATTCTGAATTTTGATAGACTTTCAGCTTCATGAAGTATCCTCTTCAAAAAACAAACAAAAAAGATGCCTCAAACCCCAAACTAAAAACCACTACATTCCCCAAACACCAGAAAAACTTCACACTCCTCCTTAAAAGATATTCCCTTATGGCTTAACCTCCTTCTTTTTAGGCTAGAGAAATGAACAGTTTTTCATATTCAGACTCTTTGCCTTCGGCATATTCTTCTAAACTGACAACCATACCTGTAGTTCTTTTCTCCAGTCTTTCCATATTATTCTATAATCAAGAATGTAAGAGAGTCTCACTGAAGCTATGACATTACTTAAATTCTTTACTACTTTCAACCCTCCCTACACTTGCTATACTTTTCAGAATAGTTCATAGGTTCTGGAACACAAGGCACCAAGAGCTTGGTTTGCCATCTACTTCCAATTCAATGGACTTTGCAAAAGATATGTTGCCCAATGAATCTAACTTAGCCTGTTGCCAGCACCACATAACATTAGTCTCTCTTTATTTACAGCCTTATACATTTGTTTATTCTGTACGTTTCTAGCTGCAATCATCTTTTTATAAAGAGATTTATAAATTGAACGTATTTGAACTAAATGCATATTTAGGGTAGCTATAACCAGCAATGTCTTCAGCTGCACAACTCCTATATAAAGAAGAAATATTACCAGAGAAGATTCCTACTGTCTAGAAGATTTAGGCCATTAACTAGTTTCTGCTTTTCTGGAACAAAGGAGTATCTGGAATCTGTTCTGCTGCATAAATGCAAAACTATTTTTCTTGCCCACAAGAATGAATCAGAACTCACTATTTTAATAATGAAATTAAGATCGAGCTTCTAAACTCACAGGAATTTTAATTTCAAAATAAAAGTTCTCATAGAAACACCAATTTTACTCCATGAATATGCTTTCTATCCAAGGTTTTAAACTTAATCATTGTCTAGCAACACCAAGCATTACATAGAAAAAAGCTCCTAACCACACTACATAGCATGTTTTTGCCAATAAAAACTTTGGCTAGACCTGCTGTTAAAAAAAAAAATATCCCCACAAACCTTTCTGTAGCTAAAGATCCCCTTGATGTCTCAACAACCCTGAATAACTTTTACATTTAGCTATATAAGACTTAGTTTTTTCAAACCACCCATTTTATTTAGATTTCTTGATGTACTGTGTTTATTTCTTGAAAAAGGAGATAACCCCAGAAGCTTCAAGCAATTCATGTATTTTCAGCTGTCTAGAAGGGTAGTGGCTTGTAAAAGATGAACAGAACTAACCTTAGCCACACCAGACCAGCAAGCATATCAGGAGTGCATCTTCAACACAAACTGAAAAAATGACACCAGTATTTATCTATTTCCCTCTGCAATCTCACAGTAGTGCAGGAAAACATCCTGTCTAAACACTTTTATCTGGCAAAAGAAATGAGGGTATGACAGATTGATGGGACATTACCATCCTGCCTGTGAGCAGAACTCCAGCTGAAATCTCACATCAACACCATGTCTACCAAAAAGAAAATGTGTCAGGGTGCTTGAGAGTTAAATTTATGAAGTTCCTGTATGCCTGTACTGATGTGAGAGCAGGAATGCAAGAATGAAACTAGAAATTTAAATCTGAGTAAGTAAAATGTAAGAATCAATGTAAAATTCTTCTGAAACTTCGTGTTTAAAAGAATTTTAAACTGCTACTTAAAAAGAAGTGGTCATTTTGCAGATTTCCTTGAGGAAAGATGTGATTGGAAGCAAACCATAAAGGAAAAAAAAAGACAACCTTCAGATTTACTTTGGAAGAGTTCTGCAGGAAGCAATAGCACTGAAGACTTAACTGCAGCAGAAGAGCTTCATGGTTAAATATTGCTCAGCAGCAAGTAACAAGAGGCCAGTTACAGGACCAGGCTGCAGAACAACCTGACCTGGGAGAGACAGTCACTTTTGGCCTGCAGGAGAAGCCATTCAGTTTTAATGCCTGCTGGAACATCAACCCATCTCCTCAAATAAAACTCCCTTTTACAGAAAGCCAATTCATTTTCCACAGGTTGAGATCTAAAAGCAGCTGGTTTTTTTCTTTCCAGTACCAGAAAACTGATACTTTTTCTTTAAATTTACAATTCCTTTCCACAGGGGGACAGACACTGTAGATTACCCCATCTCTCTATGCAGAGAAGCTCTGCTAAGCAGAGGCTGTTACCAGGTCCTTAGCTTCAGAGTCACTCAGAAAGGAGATCTTCAAAGCCCATACTCCCTCACAAAGTTTGCTCTTCAAACTAAGAAGCAGGTCCTTAGCTCAGGCAGGAATGCACGGATGGGTGTATTTTAGCACGGTTCAACTGGCACTGAGGGCCAGGAGGTCATTCCACACTTACTGGATGTTTTATATTGCTCAATAAGGAACTGGCAACTTAACTTGGTGTGCTGGTTTCACTGGGGCAGAGTTTATGGGGTTGCTGTGAACTTGTGCTAAAAAGAATGTGGATAACACAGGAATGCTTTAGCTATTGCTGAGCAGTGCTTGCACAGCATTAGGGCCTTTTCTCCTCATATACTTCAATAGATACTTGAATTTTAAATAATACATACTTTAAGAAAGAGCTCTTGAAGGGACAGGAACAGGCTGTTCCTATGCGCCAAAAGATGAGACAGAGGGGAAGATGACCAGCCTAGCTGAGCAGGGAGCTTTCGTAGGAACTCAGGTTAAAAAAGAGACTGTATCACCTGTGGAAAAAGGGGCAGGGAACTCAGGAAGTGTTTAAGGATATCGTTAGGTCTTGCAGAAAGAAAATTACAGAGGCAAAAGCTCAAAACTTTATCTGGCCACTTCTGTAAAGGATAATAAAAAGTGGTTTTATAAATATATCAATATCAAAAGGAGGCATAAGGCAAATCTCCACTCTTTATTGCACACAGAGGGAGAATATAGTCACCAAAGATGAAGAGAAGGCTGAGGTATTTAACACCTTCTTTGCTGCAGTCTTCAACACTGAGACCAGTTATTCTCAGGGCAACTGGTCCCCTGAGCTGGTAGATAAGAGCAGAATGGACCCCCTGTAATCCAGGAGAAAGCACTTAGTGACCTGCTGAGCCACTTAGACTCTCACAAGTCTATCAGACTGGATGGGATCCATCCTAGAGTGATGAGGGAGCTGGTGGAAGAGCTTGCTAAGCTGTTCTCCATCATTTGCCATCAGTCCTGGTTAACCACAGCTGTTAAAAAGTTAACAGATGTCAACATACGACTGGAGGTTGGTCAGTGTGACTCCCATTCAAAAGAAGGGCTGGAAAGAGGATTTGGGGAACTACAGGCCTGTCAGCCTGACCTCGGTGCCCAGCAAGGTTATGGAGCAGATCATCTTGAGTGTGATCACATGGCAGATGCAGGACAACCAAGGAATCAGATCCAGCCAGCATGGGTTTAGGAAGGGCAGGTCCTGATCTCCTTTTATGATCAGGTGACCCGCCTGGTAGATGAGGGGAAGGCTGTGGATGTGGTCTATCTGGTCTATCAAGACTTCAGCAAAGCCTTTGACACCATCCCCCACAGCATTCTCCTGGCAAAGCTGGCAGCCCATGGCTTGGAGAGGGGCACTCTCTGCTGGGTTAGGAACTGGCTGGAGGGCCGTGCCCAGAGAGTGGTGGTGAACGGGGCTGCATCCTGTTGGTGGCCGGTCACCAGTGGCGTCTCCCACGGATCAGGGTTGGGCCCAGTTCTGTTTAATGTCTTTATTGATGATCTGGATGAGTGGATTGAATCTACCATTAGCAAATTTGCAGACAACACCAGGTTGGGTGGGAGCATCGATCTGCTGGATGGTAGGAAGGCTCTGCAGAGAGACCTGGACAGGCTGGATCAATGGGCTGAGACCAAGGGTATGAGATTCAACAAGGCCAAGTGCTGGGTCCTGCAGTTTGGCCACAACAACCACATGTAGCGCTACAGGCTCGAGGCAGAATGGTTGGAAAGTGGCTCAGTAGAAAAAGACCTGGGGGTGCTGGTCAACAGTGTCTGAACATGAGCCAGCAGTGTGCCCAGGTGGCCAAGAAGGCCAATGGCATCCTGGACTGTATCAGTAGTAGAAGGGCCAGCAGGACTATGGAAGTGATTTTTCCCCTTTACTTGGCATTGGTGGGGCTGCACCTCCAATACTGTGTCCAGTTCTGGGCCCCTCAGTTCAGGAAGGACACTGAGGTGCTGAAGCAGGTCCAGAGTAGGGTAATGAAGCTGGTGAAGGGTCTGGTGCACAAGTCCTATAAGGAGCAGCTGAGGGAACTGGGGTTGTTTAGCCTGGAGAAGAGGAGGCTCAGGAAGGACCTCATCACTCTCTACAACTCTCTTGAAAGGAAGTTGTAGCCAGGTGGGCATCAGTTTCTTCTCCTGGGCAATTAGTGACAGGATGACAAGACACAGTCTTAAGCTGCACGAGGGCAGGTTTAGGTTGGTCATGAGGAAGAAATTCCTCACAGAAAGAGTGACTAGATATCGGAAGGGGTGGCCCACAGAGGTGGTAGAATCACCCTCACTTGAGATGTTTAAGGAAAGACTGGATGTAGCACTGAGTGCCATGGTCTAGCTGACATGGTGATGTTCAGTCATAGGTTGGACTCTATGATCTCAGAGCTTTTTTCCAACCCAACTGATTCTATGATATCACCCCACCAGTGAGCAGACGGGGTGCACAAGAAGTTGGGAGTGGACAGAGCCAGGACAGCTGGGGCCAACTGATCAGAGAGATATCCCACAACATATGGTATCATTCTCAGCATATAAAGCTGGAGAAAAGGGTAGGAAGTAGGGAATATTTGAAGTGATGGTGCTTGTTCTCCCACATCGACACTATGCATGATGGATCCCGGCTTTCCTGGAGATGGTTGAATACCTGCTTGCCAACGGGAAGTGAGAAATGGATTCCTGGTTTTGCTTTGCTGGTGCATGAAGCTTTTGCTTTACCCATTAAACTGTCTTTACCTCAACCCATGATTTTTCTCACTTTTACCCTTTCAATTCTCTCCCCCATCCCAGTGGGGCAGAGTAAGCAAGAGGCTGCTTGAGGCTTAGTTGAGATTGCCCTACTAAATGTATCTCAATAAGCACTCTGAAACGCCATCACTTATCAGCATTCCTGCCAGCTTTTACCAAAGAGTTGGTAGGTCAGAGCATGTCCTGAAAAGAAATGTTTCCTGTTTTTCTTCATTTTTTACTTCCTCATTAGATACTTTGCTTTTGCTTTAGATAGCTCTTTACAACTTTTTTTAAAAAACAAATTCCCCATAGGATTTTTTGCAGAAGACTAACTACATACATACCAGGTCAATCAGTACAATACACCACAGCATTTTTTGAGTGAGGAAACAAAATGAACTTAATAAACACCTTAATTAAGCACATTGACATTTTAGAAAAGGAAAAAAATAGTTTACTGTTACTGATTGCAGAGCCTCTTCGCATTAAGTTTTGCATCCGACCATAAATAAAATTAAATAGTCTACTCTATGAGAAACATTCTTCTTTTTCCATATTACCACTTTAACCCCAAACACATTATATGACAGCCAGGAGGCAGAAATACAATCTTCAATTCCCTTCTTCCCAAGTATAGGAAACCAAACCAGCAACTAGCAGCTATAAACTTTTTTGTGCACACCCTCTCAAGGAGAGTCACACCTGATAACACAGTACGTTAACTTTCTTCCACAGACCCACAGAAGAGCTTCAGAGCTTGTTGACCAGAAAGTTTATGGATGCTCCATCCCTGAAGTGTTCAAAGACATACTGGATGGGGTTCTGAGCAAGCCGTATCTAGTGGGTGGCATCCCTGCCCATGGCAGAGAGGTTGGAGCTAATTGATCTTTAAGGTCCTTTCCAACCCAAACCATTCATTTACAAGAATGTTAAGCTGTGGCAGAACCTATTTTGTATCAGCCCCACTTCCATGACAGGTCTTTCCATCAATATTTCAAAAGCATTAGCATCAGAGACAGGCCAACAGAGCCAAACATTGGCCCTCAGCGCTCCACTTCAGGGCCATCCCAGGACACCAGCCACAGGCTTTTAACACACTGCAAGAAGCTCAACATTTAGACAGTTTCAGGGATCCCCAGGTTGTTTCTACCACAGCATCAGGCCACCAGAAGTTTTTATCCTTCAGTAATAGGACTGGAAGGTCGCACATCCCTGGGAATGCACCTTCCAACCCTACCCCAGAGCCAGAGACCATCCTCTTCTTCCATAGCAGCAGAACAGCTTTGTTCACTAACAGGCACTGGGGCACTACAATAGAGAGAGGGACTCAGGTATATGGGCCATGATTCCTTTTGGAGATAAAATTAATTACTAGGTCCATATGCAGACAGCACCTCAAGCACTATTTCCATAAATCTCCTACCCTACCAATACCTTTCCAAGTTGATTAGAAGTAGAGGACAGGAAGAGGAGAACTAGAAGTACTTCTAGATAGCCTAGCTTTTACAAAACTAAAGTTAGTGCAGGACAGCAGCTATAGGCTGGATTCATGACAGATCACTACTGGGGGGCAGGGGGAAGGCATCTACAAATCACAGCATTCACATTCTCAAAAACAGAGTCCAGGTTTCACAAAAACCTATTTGAGAGCTGGCAGGTTGTTTTGTCAGAAGTGACCTGTGTCACATGTTTCAAAAGCGAGGAATGATTCTTGCACACATAACAAGTAACAGAGTTATCCAAAACACCTCAAGAATCTCTGATTATCAGATCAATAGCAGGCACCCACGGCAGGTCTTTGTCTGCAGATACTTGATAAATGCCTCTTATTTAAGCTTAAATAACCGTCTGGTGATGTGGAATTGAGGTGTAATAGATAACTATATGCCAGCTTACGATTTGTAACACTGAGTTTAACTTCAAACCAGCCTTCATCAGCAATTTGAAAAATATTTAAACCTTGCTAAATGGGTGGAAGCAAAGGCCATGGATCTTGCAAACTGAACAAGGAAATGAATGGGTTTACTTTTTGGAAGAGAGACTCACATCAGTAACACGGGACATAAACTGAGGCCCACTCAATAGATAATTTTTATTACTTGTTTCAATGTTTTCAATGATTTATAGGCAGGTTTTCAAGTAATGAATTCATACATATGTAATGAATTCATACATAATTAATCTTGAGAAAATTACAAATGCTTCTACTCCTTACCAACCACCACAAGTTTCTATTCAGTTGAAATCTTCTTCACTAGGTGCTTCTAAATAGTTGCTATTTGCCAAAAACAGAAGGCAGTTATGGTGATTCAGTGGGCTGCTTTCAGCTAGTACCAGAAGTGGGAGACTGTGCCAGACATAGTGCTGCTGCCTGGGTTTAGTGGGAATATATTTAAAACTTGTTCATCTCATTCAGATAATTTTATCACAAAACATGTGACTTGTGTTTTCAGAACTTGTGCTGGCTAAGATAAACACATGGCTTTTACATTTCCAGCACTACTTCTCCCTTTTAATTCTACTTCTGGCTTCTCTGCCTACACAATTAAGAGCATATTTAGTATCCACTGTTTAGAGGCATTAATTCAAGGACTAAAGAAACTAAAACCGCACAACAGGCATGGTAAATAATCAATCTAATCTCATCTCAATAATGTTCTCTAACCTGGTTCAAAGGGAGTACCACTAATAATCATAAACACCTCAGTTCTGAACTTTCTATACAAAATAAGCTACAAAGAGCAGTGTTACCACTGTCCAGTGTCCACCCATTCAATCCTCATGCCAAGAGGGGAAGCTACTTACAAAAAGGGAACTGCTTATAGATTTGCTTGCATTGCATCCTTTTCTTTCATAATTAAGACAGTATCTCTAGGTCACAAAGTGCTAAGCCACTCAAAAAGAGGATAGATGTCAATTATTCCACTTCCACTAGGCTTCCAAGGCTTGAAGTAAAAAAAGAAGTTGAGCAGGACAATGTGGAAAGGGCATACAATGCTAGAACAGGAAAGCAGATAAGGAAAACAATACAAATGTGATTCATACAGCTATCTACTGTGGGAGGGAAAGCTCCTAAAGAAAGTCTTACAGTCTCATAAAAACAAGAAGCTGGTAGGGGTTGGAGTTGCTGAGCAGTTTGAGAGAGTTTTAGTTTTACAAAATTAGAGATTTACAGGAGAGGGAAAAAAAAAGTAAAACATAGGTTCACTCTCATTATACCAATGGGGATTTTTTGATTTGTTTTAAAACACCCAGGTCTCACTTGCAGCAAATCACAAGATCTGATGATCCCTTTCATGAGGCTTGGAAGATGCCAACTCAACTACATAGAGCTTTTTCTTTCATTTATTTTTGTTACTATAAACCACTACAGATTCTGGTCATTTCTCCCTTTTCTGAATGAACCAAAATCTTTGCTTTTTTTTTGAGAGCAAATGACAGTCGAGAATTAAACAAAAAATCCACTAGAATATTACTGAAAGCCTTATTTCTACCTTCAACAACGAAGAAGAGAGCAACAACAGATTTAGATGTCCAGATCACAGACCCCACTGTGAAGAACAGAAACTGAATTTCTGATGCCTTTCACAACATGAGGCATTAAACTGCATGAAGGTTCAGTCCAATCACTGAAGTAACCTGCACAACCAGAAAGGGAAGTTGGTCAGCCCAAACCCCTCAGGGAAAGGGAAGCAGGGAGCAGGAGCTCAACTGAAGGTCATTGCAACGAGGGCACATCATCACACATCTGTGTCTTTATACTGCTGTCCTTGAGTGGTTTGAGAACATAAGCTTAAGCAGAAATCAAAGTTTGTTGATCCCATGTAGAGAAGTTATTACACAACCAATAAGCAGCATTTAGACGTTGCTTTGATTTTAAAGGTTACTTCAGTCTTCCTAACTTTTGCTTTACATTCCTCAGGAGGTGTCCTACACATTCATTTCTCTTGTCCTGCCTCCCAAACTGTTTCTTTGTGGTTTCTAGTTAGGATATTCTTACTAACATTTTCCTGAAGGTCTACCTAAGCTAATCTTCATTTTCCAGACAATTACACAATTAAGAGAAAAATAAAATCTCACATATTTAAATATCTATGGTTGAATACTATACATGACTAAAAACTCATAAGTAGACATCAGCTGCAGAATGTAAATCAAAAATTATCCTACTATTTCAACTACACCGAAGACTACTATTTTTAAACTAAGTATGTAAGAACAGTTGGATGGCCGGACAACATCCTTTCTCTGTATTTTGTAAGAATTTCCTGAAGTACAAAAACAGTGGAATATTAAATCATGTAACACACAGTCACGCATGTCAGCGTATCAAAAGAAGAAGTTGAGGGGACAGGGAGAAGTATCTACATGATATGTTGAATCCTGATTGAACAAAATTATTCCAATATAATTATCAATAGAATTTGCTCAATAATCCTTATTGAACAGAAATATTCCAATCTTCAATTCATTAGTCTGCAAACCAGAAAAGAACCAAAACAAACAAACAAACCTTATGAAAGGGCAGACCAGAAAAAAACTGAAAGCACAGAAGCTTTAATTCATAATAAGACATTAGTCTGTTTGAGTACTGAAAGTTTTAAATGTGTCTCCTCCTGGAGTCCCCTACATGAAATTTCTACCATGCTACAGACTAGACTGCAACATATTTTTGCTGCAATGGAATTGGTGAAAAGGCAAAACCTGATATACATATTTTCCTGGTTTTGCATTATTTATAAAACAGTAATAAATTCAGGCTCACACAAATCTTTAGGCTGTCAGCAGAGATCTTCCATAAATGGCTTCTTGATGGCCCATGCAAAGTCAACTTCAATTCTTGCCTGCTTCCTAAGAGGTGGAAAGATATACTAAAAGATTCACAAACACATCTGATTATCTATCTCCCTTTAAAACCCATGTTAAGAAGTTCTCTTCTAGATTGTTTCTTTCTACACCCAGATAGGTGTGGAAATCTTGTATGCTTATTGAGTTGGTTGTCCTAAAGGAAGTTATCCTGGATCTCCTCTGAGGAAGGATGACAAACTACTTACAGTAAGAATTCAAATTAAAGGTAAAATCCCCACAACTTTCCTTTGACCACCTCTGCTCTCTGCAGCATCACTTGCATAAGTTAATCAACAAGCTGAAATCTCATTTCCTAGGCATATCTTCAGGTACTGAATATGAAGTTACAGTTAATGTGATAGGCACAGGAAAAAGAATTTATCAAAACTGATGCCTTTTGATCAGCCCCCTGGATGTTCTACCCAGTGTTCCCCTGAAAGAAAGGAAATAATTCAGACTTGGAAAAGAAAATGATTCTTTCTGTTTCATAATTTTTAAGGGTTCCAAGTGTATCCACCACAAACAGAGTCTTTCTAGATGGAGACCCAAACAAAGGTTACTTGTTTGGATATTTTGCAATAGCACAATGTGACTCAGAGGAGGGATTACTAAGTGTACCTTCAGTTTGGGCAATGAAACACTGCCTCTTCAAAGCTCACAGGGCTTGTAGCTTCAACATGAAACACTAATGGCAGTGAAGCAAACAACTCATCTAGATATAAGATGTGATTGCAGCGTGAAACATACTTAAAGTAGCCTAGAGTATCAGGAGCAGCTCAGCCAAGGCATTGTGAAGCTGGAGCCTCCCTGGCTTGGACATTTGTGCCATCATAGTGTGCATGTACGTGAGATGATACGAGAAACGTACTCACCATACATGAGCGCTCAAAGTAATTGAAAAACCATACAGCTAGCAGCTAGTTACCTGCTCCACACTTGTATGTTAAGCATCTACTGTCACTTTCCTTCCAAATGAAAGATTAAAACTTCATTGCATAGTCAATAGAAAGACATCATAACCCTGACTGCCTAAGTTCAAGCACCTAAATACATAATAATTTTACATTTTTTCAGTATGGAATATGACTGGTATCCCAGAAAAAGAAAACACAACTGAGTCAACATGAGTTACTTTGTACACATTCATCTCTATGCTACAGCTTATGAAGCTTGCTGCTGCTCTGGGTAACACTATTTACTGAGCTAGCAAGAGAACTACTGGCCCACCTGATATTTTCCCCCTCATGCTCTAACTGTTTAAAGAGTTGAGTTTTTAGACAGCTCAGGTATACATTTCACAAATACTGAAGTCAAACTGAAGAGTGCAACAGAGCATTAATAACTTGCTCTCTTACACAGAACACCTATTTTGCCTTTACATATACCCTCCTAGGAGACCAGTTCTTGGACACCCTTCCAAAATTTTCTACAGTCTCCCAATCCACCAGGAAGATGAATTTCCATATATCTGCAATTTTTGTCAGAAGTTTTGCCATCGTATTTACATTGTTTTACTAGCTGTTTTTCTTGTTTACGCCTCCCTCCCTCATACATTTTCAGTATTGTCACATAGCAGACAGTCAGCACGTGAATTAACCTTTCAGCTGTCAAGTCTGTTTTGACAGACACATCTGGAAAATACACCTCTTCCTTCAGTAACCAGGGAAGAAAGAATGCAATGTCAAAGGCACAAACTCCTCATTATGAAGATTCTTAGTTTTGCTCCAAACTACAGTCTGTGACCTTAAAACATGACTTATTCAATCAGTTCAAGAACTTGTACAAACTCATTTGTCCTACTGAAGACTCCAAAGTTGCTCATGTTTCTCAAGCCACAATGCCTTGGCATGGTACTGGACAGCTTTAGCCAGGCACAGATCGCAGGTCACTAATACTTTTCAGGGAAAGTCTCACTTGAACTGTTGAGTAGTTTCCCACTTAAGCTAGAACAGGACAGTCGCTTTGCAGACTATTATTAAATACCACATCCAAAGTGGGAATTTAACGTAGGGCTGGAATACAGAAGGTATTGCAGAGGTTGACACACACATTTATCTTGGCCTGCATCAAGTACTCACAACAAGGTGGTATAACCTCCACATTAGCTTGCCTCTGAAAGAGTTGGTACTAAGTGTGTTACTTTGTCTCCTGTTTCTTTTTGATATGTATTTACACTCTCATGATTTCCTTTTCAAGATACGAAAATATATAACCTATAACCATGCACAGTAATCCCAGGGAAACCATGGTATGTGTGTATGAGGCACTAGTCCTCAGCCATCATTGTTTTACGTACAACAATTATGAACAACTGACATGCAGAGGCCAACATAATATTCTGCAGAATAATTTTTCCAAGGGTAAAAAGAAAAAAAAAATAAAGTCAAAGACTCTTGGTGGTAACTGCCCTTGAGCCATGACTCACCAACAACAAACTAAGGGCTTTTTATTCTCCATAATTTCCATCTTTCCATCTTGTGTATTGTTTAGTCCCCACCTCTTCAGCACAGGTACACACTCAGTAGCCTTCCTCACTAAATCATCTCTGATGTCCAAGACACTTTTCAAGGTGATATCCCCTATGTGCTTCCAACAAGTAACCTCCTCAACTAAAGACATCTTATTACACATTCAGCAACACCCAACCCCAGTCACTGTCACCATTTCACCAGGTTCAGAAAGGCACATGCATCAGAGTCCTTTCTGGCTTTGACTAACCTACCCAACCATCTCATCTGCAGCTTCTTTTCCCTTGCAGTAATCCTCTACTTCCAAAAGTCAAAACCAGCAGAACATCAAACAGAGTAGCTTCTATCAGTCTTCATTTGTGAGGAAAATACATCACTTAAATCCTACTCTTTCTTCATTCTGTTTCAACATGATGGAGGGCCATCCTTCCCCCTTCCCTACTGCCAATTTGCATGTTGTTCACCATACAGGAATGTTAGGCCCCAGGGCAGCCAGGAGACCAGCCTGCCTGGGCTGATCTCCTATGACAGGGACCAAGTCACATCCCATCCCAGGTTTCTCCTGAGAACTTTGCTAGGTCTCCACCTTTATGAGGAAACAGAACAAAGCTGCATCCAAATTTCAGATTGGACATTAGGAAAAGGTCCTTCACTGAGAGGGTGGTCAATCCCTGGTACAGGCTCCCCAGAAAACCAAGCCTGTCACAATTCAAGGAGCATATGGAAGATGCTCTTGGTCACACAGTTTACTTTCAAGTAATTGAACAAGGAGCAGGGAATTGGACTTGATGATCCTTATGGGTCCCTTTCAACTCATGGATTCCTTCTGCACATATTCTATGTGCAGAAGGAAGTGTACATCAACACAGATAAATTCTGAGGGGGGGGGGGAAACACCCCCAAAAAAGCCCCCAACCAAAACTCAAGTTCCTCTCTTGCTTAGTTAGGCTTTAACACTTCAACATTTCTTACAAGGAGGAACCTAACACGTCTTACCACCTAAACATTCACACCTAGTCCGAGAAAGCTCAGCACAGGCAGTTGCCTGCACTGCAGCTTATGAAACCCTAGTGGTCAGAGATTGGAAGCTGTGAGAAATTCACACATGCTCACCAGCACTGATCCATCAGACATCAGCAAACCAGTCACACGAGATGTATGCACTCATTAGGTAAGTACACCACAGTTGACCTAAGCCACAGAAAACCCTTTTCCAGGCTATGTTTATCTCCTTTGTCCCTAAATCTACTAAGTCTGACAAGTGAAAAAAAAAAAATCTGCAGGTGCAAAATAAAGGGGTGCAAGGTGTAAAAATATGAACTGGTAGCTGAATATTCACAGAGGAAAATAATCAAGTCAGTTCTTGCAGACAGATAGCTCACGATGAGAGGAAGGAAAAGAAGGAAAGCCTGCTTTCCCCGTTAACCTTTATGTTTCTCCATTATAATACTGCATGAATATCTGTTGGCAAGTTCAAAACTCAGCTTCTTAAAATAGAGTTACAGGATCCTGATGTGGACTTTTTAAACTGCTTGTCATTAATTTACTGGTTGGTTGCTCTAATACTAAGCCAGCAACACAGGGAACATGACCACTAATCATTAAGAAACCTTGCTACTGAGGGCTCCACTCATCTGTCAGATGAACAAATGTCAACTTAGAGAGACTGAAATCTAACACACAAACTACTTTTGCCTTTTGAAATACAAAGGCATCAGAAAACATGCCTGAACAACCAAAAGATTCCCACAATATCATTAGCTCACCTCACACTATTATTTTCGATTCAATGGTGGTGCAGGGCCAAGACCTTCAAAACTTCAGGATGCTTTCTGCTACCAGAGACAAGAGATAACATGCTAGCTCAGAGCTGCATGCCATCAGCACCCAGCAGGAAGTTTTGGTTTACTCTGCAGCTGCTGTCAGCACTGCCTAGAAGATATAAATATATACACACATTATATATAGCTTTGACATCCTGAGTGTCCAATGTGTCTTCATGTGAAAAAGTTCTTCTGGTTGATGCTGTTGCTTACTTTCCTTGTTCCAGAAAAGTACTACTTCAAATATACTAGTATGAAGGTCTCAAAGCATGTACTCAAATGCTTTAGAGACTAGGCCATTTCCAGTAGACTAGTCCTTTAAAACATGTTAAAACTGTAAAGTTTCTTTTTTTGTATAGTTTATGCCACATTTTTTTTAATTCCTTTGAATTAACTGATCCAAAGAGAAAACGAACAAAGGCAATCTGTAGCATCAGAAGATAAGGAGTAATAAATAACTTTCTGCACCAACCATGAATACAACAGCAACCATGCTAGGTCAGACACAAGCCCCTGACAGTGAAGAAATAGTCAAAAGCAGATGGCTAGGGGAAAAAAAAGAGCTTCAAAACATGGCAAGCATATGATACTTCTCACAAGTATTCTTCCATCTGTGGCTCATTTGTTTCTTTAAGTTGAATGCAATTTCCAAATAACTTCTCTCGTAATCATCAAATTGGAAAACTGGAAATGTTGAACTATTTGCCATGAGCATTTACATAAAAAAGCCAATCAAGTCTGACAACTTCTGCACACCCATTTGACAAGACTTGCGGATAAGAACATGAAAGATTTAGACTAGACTAAGCAGCTGATTTTTCCAAGATAAAGAGAGGTGTGAATGTACAGCCAAGAGAAAAAGAGTCCTCCCTGGAATAACTGATTTGCACTTCAGTCCTAGCTTGGTAGAACAGGTCAGGTGTGCACACTGTGATTCACTGAGTGATAACAACACAGAAACATACATTTTAGAGCACTGTGGCAAGAAAATTTCATTCTTCCTGGGAAAGTGAGAGAAGTAATGCAATATCAACGCAGTGATGAGTGAAAATGACACATATTTTAAATAATTCAGAAGATGCACAATTAAACTTGTGTCGTACTAATATCCATCCATGCTTAACTTTTGATAGATCACCACTACTGCAGATATTCTCATCAATCACTAAAGTCTAATCTTGTACAAACAAAACTCTGTATTACAGGAATAAAGCTTCAGTGGCTTACACTGCTACAGCCAAATGCCTGACCCATACCAGAACAACAAAAACAATACAAACCAAACTACAAGTAATATATAGGGGACTTCTGTTGAGATAATGGTCCCCAAAATAACATTGATAAGCAACAGCAAAAATGCACATACATTCACATACTAAATATAACGCAAACTGAGAAAATTAAAAAAGAAGATGAATTCCAGTTTACCTGGTTCAATTATGTATCAAACTAGTAAAGTAGTTACTACCAAGCACCCCCATTTTTCTAGGCCAAATCTTCCATATTTCTACAATGTACATTGTACAAAGTACTATTAAGGTATTAAGATGGATGTCTTGAGATGGCACTCATTATTTAGGTAGGTAGGATGGATGCATACTTTTGTCATATTGCCATATTTTAAATCTCCTGGATGATTGTTTCTTGTTGGATTTCTCTATAATATCTGCACACACGTAATTGAAGAAAACAATGTATCTGTATTTGATAACCATGTCACTGCTTCATAAGAATGCAGTAGTAAGCAACTCAAGTTAATAAACAGACAAAAAAGCTAAATTTTAAAGTCCTCCTTACTACATAAATTCCAAGCTTAGTTGGTACCCACCTGGTAGAGATAAGATAGTGAGACTATAGAGAGATAAGAGCCACAGGCCAAGGTCTCCAGTTGTGGCTAGCGAAAGCATAAGGTCCGCACAAAATAAAAATAATAAATAAATAAATTATGCAGGCTTTTGAATCCCCTTGTGACTTAACATCAGGGTTACAAGTGTCCACATGGTCCCTTCCTTCTTCACCTGGACAGGAGAAAGCATATATAAGCCCTGGGAGCTTCTATTTGTTCCAAGGTTAATGAGACTCCACATGCCCTAAAACAGTCTAGCGCCCGGTCTTAGCAACTTCCAAGTCAACAGAGAGGTGGTGAAAGAGTCCACACCTGCCTGTGAAACACAAGAGAAGGGACAGCTGAGCTCAATGCTCACTCCAACAAGAGAGAAGGACGAGGAATACATGTTATGCCTCCCCTGGTAAAATACAGCAACACTTTTCAACAAGTGTTCTACAAATACAGCTTCAGCAATCCTGCTACAGAAGTCCTGCCAAGTCTTAGAGAGCAGCAGAGCTTCCACTGCAGTGTTATGCAGGCAGCAGCATCAGCAGTGGCCTGCTCCAGGGTACTGGGAAGGCGATTGTTGAGTTCTGAACACTTGTGTTGCCCTGAGACAGGAATCACCTGGGTGCTTCATCTGGCACATGGAGAACCCAACTCTGGAGCTTTCCAGATGCCACGTAGAGCTGGTAGCCTGAAGCCTCAAATAACATGGACTAAAATACTGCAATAAGAATAAATGATTGAAAAAAAAGGGTTCTAAATGCAGACAAGCCTTGAAGGGACTTATTTTTTTGTGTATGATAAAAAAAATCAGAAGGGTGTAATGGAAATTACCAAAGAACAACATCACCAAGATAATTCTGTTGAAATAAAGCCCACTATTAATCTCCCATGTGGGTCTGGCTTAATAGAAGCAAGCAGCAATTGCCCACAGGAGACTTCCCACAGTAAAACACATCAATTCCAAAATGGAAGTCGATTTTTTTTTCAAAAATATTGCAAAGGACATAGAAAGTATGTTTAAAACAGAGCTACTGGTACAAAGCTTTCATCATAGTTACAGACTAAGAAATGCAAGAAGCAAAAGTTCTTAAAAATCTCCTTCCCACCCCCAAATGTGTTTCTGCATAATTTCTCGGCAGTTTCATTTCTCCTCTTCCTCCTTCTCAATTCCTGATGCAGGAAAAGCCATTTTGGACTAGGTTGTGACACGAAGTGACACAGCAAATGAACTTCCCTCCCAAACGTCACCAAAAGGAAACTGGAATATTGCACGATGCTGTGGCTCCACAAGTTTCACAAGGACACATAATCAGCATTCTTCATGTTGCCACTAATAAATCTTCTAAAATCCAGCTAAACATGAAAATAAAAAAATATTGAACAAGATTATTTTTCCCCAAGATCAATTTAAGGAGTAAGAGCGTTTATAGACCTCACTTTTCTGGACAGTCTTAGTCCTTTACATGACAGGGGGGAGCTTCCTGACTTAACAATCAAGAGCAAGACATTCATATGACTACACATGACCACAACCCATACTCCTTCCTGCATCCCGGAGATGCTGCCTGCCACAATACAGCGGGCCAGACAGCCCCTTGCTGCTATCCCAGACAGAAACTGCCTGCAGCCCGTGCTCTCTGTGCATTAATTCCTTATGCTCTTATTGCTGTGGTGAAGGGGAACGCCACGTCTGAACGGCTGGTGAGCAGCGCGCTTTTGGAAGTCCAAGTCTGACACCAGCTGATATCAAAAGGATACTCATCGCCACACATCGAGAAGGGATGAACAGAAACTGTAAGCTCTCTAATTCCTACCTGAATTTGCCGTCAGTAGCAATCTACTCGGGCAAAAGAAAGCAAACCGGCGCCGCAATCTTCCCTGTGCATTCACATTTCGCAAAGCAAGTCCAAAAATACTATAGATGAGCAGACGTAAGGCCCCTTCTGGCCCGTCAAAATCGTATTTCTTTTCAGACTTTGTCCTACTGCCAACCCCTATGTTTCAGGCGACTGACTTTACCGTAGTGCCAAAACAAGGCGCTAAGCACCAGGGCAGGGTTCCCGGGGCCGGCCTCCCCCGCCAGGGCACCGGGGGACCATCTCTCCATCTCCCACCCGCCGCTTCTCGGAAAGGTGAGGCTGTCCCGAGCCAGGACACCAGCCCGCAATCTTTCCCATCGACAGCTCGTACATTAGGGCAGAACCAAAACTAGGGAAAAGAAAGCCATAGGCATCGTGACCCTGGCACAGAGGGTGCCGGGGGCAGCGCCGCTCTCCTCGGACTCGGAGGACAGGGGCAGCCCGCCGGCAAACGCCGCCCAAATTCTTTAGAGTCCCGTTCCGCCAGGAAACGCCGGGAGCCCGCGGGGCCAGAGCCCCCCTCCTCCGGGCCGCCCCCCGCTCACCTGCGGTGTCCCAGATGGAGATGTTGTACGGACCCCACTGCTTCAAGTAGAAGGCGCCGCCGACGGTGCTGACCGTCTCCTGGAAGCGCCGCTCCATGTAGCGGTGCAGCAGGGAGGTCTTTGCCGCACGTTCAATTGTCCCCGCAGCAGCACCACATTCCCGTCCGGCTTCTTCATCGCGGCTCGGCTGCTCGGCTCGGCTCCCTGCCGGCGGCCGCTCCCGCCCCTGCCCCCGCACGCGGCCCGGCCGGCCCGGCCCGCTCCGCCCGGCGGAGCCCGGAAGCGGCGGGACGGAGGGCCCGGAGCCGCCTCCGCCGGCAGCGCAAACTTCGGGGCTCGCCGGAGGCCGCCGCGATCAGCCCGACTTACGGCTCCGGCTGGCTCCTCCTCCCCGGGCCGGCCCCGCTCCCGCCCCCACCAGGGGGAGGGACGCGGGCGAAGAGGCGGCCGGAGCTCCGCGAAGCCCGAGCCCGAGCCCCCGCCCCTGCCCTGCCCCGCGGGAGCCGGGTGATGTGTCCCGGCCGCCTCGGGCTGGGGTGGCCGCTGCCGGGCTGCCGAACAGCCGCCACTCGCGGGGGCATCGACTGAGCCTTCGGGGGATGCTGCTGCCCCCCGGGCTGCCTGCGTCCTTCCCGCCGGAGACACCGCAGCCACCAGCTCCACAGCCCTCCTGGAGCCCAGCCGAAAGCCCGCTCATCCCGCTCGCCTCCCAGGGTGTACGTGGAGGGGCGGAAAGTTGCTCCGAAATTAGGAGCACAGTCAGGTGCCCAGCTGCTGTAATTTGGGTTAATTCCATTTCAGGTGACAGAATTGCAACCATTTAAATTACCCAGAGATCTAGCCTATCATTTTTACATCGGTCATTTTTGTGCCAAATAAATCTGGAAAAAAATATTTTAATAGGATATAAACATGCTACAAATTTGGAGCAAATAAAGGGATAATGTGTACACCACATCGTGGAGGGAAACAACTGTTACAGGATTTTTAAGAGAACTTACGAGTTAATAATTTTCTCTCCCTAGCAGCACTTTTCAAAATAAATAGATGCACATCCTCATTCTTGCATGTCTCATGTTGAAACTCTTACAATTTCTTTAGCCAGTCTAGGCTTTGGATTTATGAGATGCTACGATTTTTGTTTACCTGCTAAAAGGGACTAGCTGCGTAGCAGTGTGGGGTTTTAAGCCATGCCTACTTAATTTTGCTTATTCTGCTTTTACTGCTCATATTTGTGGTTTTGCAGCTGTACCCAGTGATACATAATTTCAGTTCAGAATCAGATATACTCCAGATATTAAAGTACTGGAAATACGCAAAGAGAGAGGATGTTAAATTATTTGGTAAAAAAAAATCTTACAAGTGACTCCAAAATATTAACATGAGATGTGATTCAGGACTATGTGAAATACTATGTGAGGGGGAATTGTTATACTTTGATAATTGTGTGGCAGTATTTTTCTGTGGCATGTGCGGCCTTTGCTTCAGATTCCCATCTCAATCCCAGAGCTGGTAAACATATTAAATCAAGGTGCTTCTCTGAGGCAGTGCAAAGCAAGTAGTGTTTTTCCAGGTGCTTGGTATGAAAGTGTAAAAAGAACAGACATTCTTTTTGCATGCATACTTCTCGCAAATTCCCAAGTGCAATATAAGTTACATCCTTTTGAAGTGGCAGATGCCATTTCAGAAAGTGAAAAGAAGAATTTGGTATAAAATAGTTTGGACCATAAGGATCTGCACCAGCAAAAAGGTCCTGAGTTTATGTACTCTCACCTTATGCATTGTATTCTGTCTGCAGAACAAACACCTAAAAGCTTAAACACAATAATTGATTTACATCAGTGCTTTTGCTACCAAATGCTAGCAGTTAAAGCACTAAAGCAATTATTTCTGAATTTCACCAAAATTCTGCTGTACTTGAATTATTTTCATGTACAAGTGAATTGTAGGTCTTTCTGGTGTTCGAAACAGGTATCAATAATTTCTAACAGTGATGCAGAGAAGTTAGGACAGAAAACAATTTCAGTAATACGGTGAAAATGCAACTGGGATTTTAGGGTTTGTTAATAATAAGCCCTATAAAAAGAGAAGCCCACTCCCTTCGCAGATGTTTTCCGCAGTTTCTTGAAACACATACCTAAATCCCCACATTTTTGACTGTGTGTATTAACAGCTAGCAGCAGTCAGACAGACAGGGGACTCTCCTGAAAGTGCTAGCAACTGACTTTGACTGACGGCAATGTACTACTTTTGTATGTTAACCATAGCCTAGCTAAATGAGATGCCAAATCCATCTGGTCCAGTACTCATTTGGACCTGGGGTCACAGTCCCTCACTCAGGCAGGGATGTGCATTATCTCAGTAGTATGCATCTCCCATTCACCACTTAAAGGATTACCTCTGTTGCACAGCAATCTATGCCTAATAATCAGGTGCAATAGGATTGGAGAGTACTGGGTGTTGTTTCAGATCCCTGAGAGAATTTAGGAAAATTATGATCTGGACAGGTTCCAGGTATGTAGAAGGGCTCCTGAGGTAGGCCCTTAAAAACTCAATTTGTAAAGTCCTCAGCAGTCTGAGATCCCACTGACTTCAGGAAAACACCTTCATTAGGCACAGCACAGTGTCCTTGGTTATTACTGCCAATGTCTCCTTGGATGAATGCACTCCAATCTACAGCATACAATTTAAGTCGCCTCTTGTTAAAGTCAAATGGCTCAAGATAGTCTGTAATGCAATATAAATAATAACAGAGCATATGTGAAAATATTTGGGAAAACATTAAGAGCCTTTAATTTGCTCTCTAACGCTCAGATGCATTGGCCTGTTGCAAGATAATTTCCCAAAATCACTGAGACGTCTGTAGCAAGAGATCTTCACGGTAGAAGTATGGGCATGAAGAATGTCTAAAGTGCTCGATAGGAAGGAATATGGAATACTTTGCTGTCTAGGTAGTGCATGTATGTGGACTGCACGTAGTGTCTGGTCTTTGTTTTTCATTTTTGAGCATCTGAAGAGGCCTTTAATTACAGTGAGGTTGTTCATTAATCTTCCTGACACCATGAAAACATGGTCACCATGGTTGGTCTCCAGATATTCTGAAATTCAGACACTTGGGCTAGGATACAGAGGTGGATAACACATTAAAGTTTCTTAACCATTTCTGTGCTAGAGTAAGACCCTCTCAAGAGTAAGAATGTTAGCCTTGTACATAAGCCAAAAACCTGAGCCAGTAATGACTGTACTGACGTCAGGGTAACTCAACCTTTCTAGTCTCGCACAGTATGAAAAGTGCTTAATGTTGCAGGAGAAAATTAGAGCCTGTTTATTTGTTTCCTTGCCAGCCTTACCTGGGTATTTATATACATTGTCCTGCCTATGGGCCCCATTTGGTCTCCAGGCTAACAGTACTTTGTAAGTTCACATGAGGTGAAATGTTTGCCACAGAACAGGGTTGTTTTTTGCTGAGCTGATCTTATTTTGGAGACAAACTGAGTAAGTGATTGAAGGCATATGTCATGTCAGCTACTAACTGCTGCCCCCAACATGTCACAGGTGTGCTGTGGCCTTTGTGTTCAGCACCATAACATGTCTCTTTCTTTTGTCTTCCAGCAGTGCCTCTGTCTTTTGGGATGTTGAATCTCCATGACTAGATGTGTGCTTTCTGGAGATACTGCAGGGGATCTCAATGGGATTGTTTGTAATGATAAAGGCAGTACAAACTGCTGAAAGAAACATGCTGCTTTTTAAAGACAGATGAATCCATAACTTAGAGGCATGTATCTCAGTTATCTAGTGAATCCTAGTCAAGGTTTTGTGAAACAAGGAGAGGGCAGTAAGAGAGGCTTATCCCTTGTCCTCAGTACGTGCTGGCACTCCAGTGCTTTGTTGCACCTCTTCATGAAGTATGAGGTCACTGCAAAACCTACTAACAGGTACCAGTCGGTGAACCACGGCAATTTCTGTTTTTGTTTCTGCTTATTGCCTTCCTTTATGACTTCTTTCTTCTAAATGAGCAAATGAGTATGCATGCTCATTAAACAGAAATATTTGCACTCATCATCTTCCAGACAACCCTAACTAGACCTCACTCTCAAGGTGCTCTCTTTCAGGCTACAAAGCCTGAAATATGTAGACAGAGCAGTGGCAACATGATGAATAGCCTGAAAGAGTTGTTCATCACATAGCCACTGCTCTGCCTACATATTTATCCTAAAATATTCTAGGTTCTTCCTCTTCACCCTGCATATTAGCCCACAAGTCAGATGCCCTAATCAAGGGATATTGCCCTGTACTGCATATCAAGAGTTAGTCTGTCTTCTATAGGGTTGCAGTTCCATACCTTTCTCCCCCTCCTTTTCCCAGCCTTTTCCTTAGGCTGGCCCTGGCTTCTGCTTGACCATTCCCTGTACCAATTTAGCTTGATGAGCTGATGAAAAACTAGCTCAACAGTGACAGTGAGTAGTTTTCTGCTGGTTTTGTGATCAGCACAGAGGAGGCTGACGATTGCACCCATGGAACTTCAGTTCCCTGAGGCTTCAGTTGGTCAGTGCTGGCTGCTCACAGACCTTTACTTTCTCTTGGCAAATATTCCTGCTCTGCCTCCTCTTCAGACCTTGCGGGTTTTGGAGCACCTCAGTTGTAGGACTGTTCTCTTTCACCAAGATTGGAAAAGCATATCACTGTATTAGTCAGTGTCTGAACCACAGCACCCTGAAAATGACATGGGTAAATCAACCACCTTAAGATATCTTTATGACAGAAAAGCCTGACCTGAGTGACTAGAATTTGCCTTTGTTAAAGAAAGTTGAACAGAAGGTCTTAGATGGAAACCATGAGGCAACCTGAGCTATAGATACAGCCACCGAGTGAGCAAAAGTGAACTCTTCCCTAATGCACAGATGCTAGAGATTCAGATGCAAATAGGAGTTCAGGAGGAATTCCCCACACAGGTCTTCCACAGGAAGTTAGTTTAGCCTTTGTTGTTCAACTGTGAGTCAAGTTCTTAAGTCAGCTTTCTGCAGTGAAGAATCTGAGTTTGGAACAGCTAGTGGCTGGCACTGTATGGAAGGAGCAGCCTTGCTGTGCCCACACCACCAGCCAGCTCAGTTCTCTCCTTACTCATACTTCCCCCTCACCAAAATCACGTATGCCTACAAGAGATTACAGAACTATGGCCTATAAAAAGATGTATTAGGTTTTCACTCTTCCTAGCACCATAAAAGACATGGAGTAAGTTAGCTAGAGTTTGCTTTAGTTCTTATAAACTCATCAAGATTCTTGTCCACGATAAACAGACCCAAGGATCTATGAGACATCCTATAGACTGCAGGAGCCCACAAATGGGAATCTGAGTACAGATTTGGCACAATCAGATGGCATGATCCTAGTGATTAATAAGGACATGGGAGCCAAAATGAATGCAACTTGCGACCTTTAAATGTGAAGATATTCTCATAACACAGGTTTGCGACAGTTGAAAGAGCTTAATTTTCATTTACAAGTTCAATACTGTCATCACATGAATTGTTTAAAAAGTGACATATATAGAAGAACAGACGTCTGTTTTCAGTTGAGCTCACCTCATCACTACTGATATTCGTGCATATCAAGTATCTTTTGCATATTATACATTAATTTTAAGTCATTTCTCTAGGCTACAGCCATAACTATTCCCTGTGAAGAAACTCACATGGTACCAAGCATGCCATCATTGGTTTTGGTCAGGAAGAAAAGTCCATTGAAGAGTGTCACAGACAAATTTGCCTCAGGACAAAATCACATTGTCCTAGTTCTGGACAGGCAGGGTCAATTTTTGCAGTAGCCAGGAGGGGGCATGGCTAGGACCCAGAGGTTATTTTATACCACCTCAGGTAATTTTCCAGGGACAGGGGAAGAGGTCCCTTTCGGGTCATGTAGAGTGGAGGCGCTCTGGGGTGTTGTCAGAGGTTTCCTTGCAGTGAGCACTCACCTTCACCTCTCATACACTTTGTTATTAATACTGTTGCTTTTACTGTTCTTTTTCTTATTTCATTGCTGTTTCCAGTAAATTGTTCTTATCTCAACCTGTGATCTGTACTTTTTGTGTCTCCAGTTCTTCTCCCCATTGCACAGCAGGGGAGGAGGTGGGGGGAGCAGGGGAGTGAGCTAGAGTTGGAGTGTTTTGCTGGGAATACTAAATTGGGGAATACCATTCCTAACACACATCCAGTCAGGAGTTATGCTTTGTCCTCCCTCCAGCCCTGTTACTACGCTTTTATTTCACCGCTTGGCTGGATGAGACATTGCAATCTCCTTTTCTTCTTCCTCCTTGAACTCCTCCCCACCCATACTGGCAGTATGCAGAGGGAAGTGGGATTTCTCCTCCTGACACTTGTTAAAGGTCAAAAAAATTTGATTGAATTTGCCAGGAAAGAGCAGCCATCCTGGTTTTATCCCCTTAAAGAAAGATAACCTTCAAAGTACAAACTGATCACTGTGAAATGAAATTTATCACAACGATTTCTCCTAAAAGCATTGCACCCCTTCATGGGCTCTTTTTTCATCTGCCCACGTCTGGCCCTTGGGTGAGAGATGCACCAGCTATTGGTGGATAATGGAATTTACTTATAAAGGAAATACTACTGCAATTAGGAGTATAAAGATAGTAATGATTTACTTACATGTATGAAGATGGACTTCAAGATTAGGTGGAGAAAGGATGACCAAAGTGGAATTTAGAATATGCAAATATAATTGATACTAGCATGTTTTTGGAGAGTAATACTGGAAATTTTTGCCTAAGTTGGTAGTCTTCAAAGGAGAAACTTGCTGCATAAAATGTTCCAGTCCTCTTCTAGACCTAGTTTAGAATCAGAAAAAAAGGAAGCTGTGATGATTTTCTTAGTAAGAGTTTCTTCTGTAACAGAAAATCTTTCCCTCCTAAAATATGAATGAGAACTTCCTAGCTGCTTTCTAAATTTTGTATAGAGAGAAAAACCCAAAATATTTCAGATTTGGGTTGATAGTTGTTTACTTGGACTTTCACTGTATCAGACATTATATCTAAGTACTAAAGACTACAGAAACAACACTAAGGTTTATTAAAATAATTTCAAACGCGGTATGAGGGCAACATCATTACATTTGAAACAATACCATACTATAATATCCTGTAGAGAGTTTACATAATTTCCTATTTTTTCTGCGTCTTTAACCATATATTTGTTATTAAAATGAAGTGCACCACTCTCCAGCACATCCCTATCAGAGTGTTTCTGGGAATTAATTTCTGTGTCATTCTTTTGAGTGCATTTTTAATTTCACCATTTAAAATTTTCCTGTTGATTGATCTTAGGAAACTGTTCTGTTTTGCTTCTATCCTTTCTTTTTTAGAAACCACATTTTTCATCATTACTCACCTTGGGTAATCCTCTGGAAATCTTATTGAGATCAGTGAAACTATTCATAGCCAAGGTATAAATAAGTATGATGGGATTTGACCTTCAGTCATCTCAAAAAATATTATCCCATCTAATTATATAGGGAAAATCCTGCTCTAAATTCAAGAGCAAAAATACTTTAAAATTGCCTCTGACAAACAGTGTCTAGTGTTTGCAGCTGAAATTTAAACTTTTTTCTCCTGGTATAATCCAGTTATCTTCTATGTAGTGCTGTTATAAGAAAATTTGATGCAAGTAATGCTTGCTGAAGCAGTATATTTTTTGGCGCTTGGTTTCTGAGTTGCTAGGAATTACATGCTACTATTTTGACATCCTTCCAGACTGTAGATGCTGATGTGTTTCTTGGGAGCCTGGGAAGTCACCTAGAAATGAAATCTGTTGCTGGTGATTCCCTTTACAAAATCAAGTTGCTGAAGAAATTGCTTTAGTACCTCCAGGTCTGGTTTCAGCTCCGAAAGTATTACTTGAAAATCCACTTTCTTGGGTTATCTCCATTTCAAATGCCAAGTGGAAGGTAAATATAATTGTCAATTGGCTTTCTTTGGCTATTTAGTTATCAGTATTAATTAGTATTGTCGTGATGTTTCCACCTTCAGAGTGCTGAAGAAATATAGCACCACATTCTATGCTCGCATACATTTATGCCATCTTCACTAAAACATTGCTTGAATTGCTTATGGGAGAAAATCAGTTCTGTATTCAGCCTGGCATATCACTGCTCAGTACCAGCAGCTTTGATTATAAGGTATCCTAATACTCCTTCACATCCAGGGCAAGAAAGTCTTAAATCAAAGAGAAAATGTAGAACCATAAAGGACGGAAGAAAAAGAAAAATACTCAAGGAAAAAGTTTCTCTGAATTTTTTTTTTCAGAATGTGAATTATATGTATCCTTTTAAAACACTGAGAAAACAGCTTCTGTGAGGCAGAGGAAATTGCAGAAATTATTAATGCTTGTTGATATTTAATCTAAATCCCTAATTTAAACAGAAGTGCTGGGTGAAACTTACTCCAGGTTTAATATGATATAATCTAATTTACTTCAAACACCTGCTTTTGTCAAAGCTGGTCTGTTTAAAGAGTAAAAATAACAGAGTAAAGAGAACTTTTAGAACATATTAGAGATGTTAACATCAGATATTATTATTATTGGAACATATTAGAGATGTTAACATAAGATGTTATTGTTATTGGAGTGAACTTATTCCTCTTTAATTCAAATAAAGAAGCTTGTAATTCTCTAAAGCTCAGATGAGATTACTATAAAATAACAGCAAGATTGCTATTCCTAAGTCTCAAAAAGGAGAAAGGTGACAGTAATGACACTGAATGGAAAAAATACTTAAAATTAAAAGGTGAGATAGAAAGGAGTTTGTCCAAAGGAGAAGAGAGAGGATACAAACTGTAAAACAAAAGCTTCATTATTGATTACATGCATGGACAATGAGAATGGAAGAGGGTAAAAGAAAAATAAATAGGGATACCCAGTCTGATTGTAAGATATCGGTGACTCTAGAAAACAAATTCCATTCTCAATGAAATGGGAAGTATGGACCTGGTGCATGTTGCTGAAGTATTTTCTTAGCTCTTAGGAATACTATTAACAGCTAAAAACATACCTAAATGAAACCTATGCTAAAATTCTTAAGTGAAGGATGGACTTGAATTTAAATTCTGTTATGAGTTTTCGATGAGGGTTATAAATTATATCACGTCTGAACACATAGATAATGCATAGTAACAAAAGGAAATAATCAAGTACAAATGGAGAAATTTCAACGAGCACTTGTTAGCTGTGTTCTTCAGAGCAAGTAGGAAAAAATCCATCCATTTCAGTGAACTTCAGGTCAAAGTCTGTGTTTTGATAGATAAGGCACACAAGTTCACAATGTGTTGTATTCATTACAAGTACATCTTTTGATTGTGAAAGAGAAAAATCTGTAACAAACCTTTGCATGAAGGCACAAGAGCTGCAACAACTTGAAACTCAAGGACTTCTTAGAATTGTTGAGGCAATTCAGGGAATGGAAGTGGGGGTTGTTCTTCAGATAAAACATTTATCTCATTGTCTCTATCCTCAAATTGCCAATACAAGGGATGAAAAACTGTCAGGAAGTTACCAATAGTGAGAGAAGCCATTGCAGTCTCATGGTAGAAGAATTAAATGGGAAGGAAGTAATTGGTTTTTTTCTCAGTGCGTGATTACATTGCAGAACTCCTTGCCTTGTGGAAGTCAAAAAAAAGGTTAGACTAATGAAAATCAGAAAGTCCCAAAGCTGCTAATTCTCAGACACTTGCAGCATTTACCAGGAAAGAGCTCCTGTACACTTGCTCTGTTTCCCACTTGAATCCTCCTCACCTCTGTGAATGGAATGGTTTTATGAAGCAGCCCCCAAAATGCTGCAGTTATATATAAACATAAACTGAAAGCTTGGCTTAAAGCATTAATCTAAAAGCTGTGGCACTTCAGGAGATGAAAATGATGACTCATTTGTCCCTTCTATGGGACACTGAGAATTTGAGGTGCTGCCAGGGTTGGACGTGACTGTACAGAGGGGCTGCAAAGGTCTCCCAGATCCTGGCCTACCACATCCTCTAGTATAAAGGGTACTAGACCCACATGACCCACATGAAGGCTAACAACTCTCCAAGGTTTTATTTTTCAAGTTTTTGAATAACAAGCCGTAGGTACTCTCTTGCTTCTTGATTATCAGTTGGAAAGATCATAAAACTTACATTGGTGTGATCCAGGTAGTCAAAAGAAAAAAAAATGAAGTAGTATGGATTTTAGGAAGCAGTATAATATATATTGGATTTGGGCAAAGTCATATAAAGATAGTAGTTAGAGATTATGGAATGGAAACGTTTTTTAAAAATCTGCATAACTTGATCAAACTTTAGGTGAGGGTAGATGTTTGGCCTTGAACTACCTCAAACTGCCTGATTAGCAGTGGTAACTTATTATTCTGGTCTTTGTAGCTTCCTCTCATCTGGTCTTTCTGAGAGATTTTTCTGATCAGCTCTTTTATTGTGTCTCCCTGGCGAGGTAGGTGGCTGCTTGTGCTCCATTTGTTTCATGCAGGAAATAAAATCAAATCACCAGAGGCTACAGAAATAAGTGGTTCATATTTTCACCCCACTAAGATAAACATTAACTCTGAGCCCTCAAATGTTTTCAGGAGATCTGACCCAGAATTTGTCAGGCACTTGAAATGAACTGTTAATTATTAACAGGTAGATGGAGGCTGTTTGGTCACATTTTTAAATCAGTCATTGCCAAGGAATGAGATGACTCGTGACCTTGACAAACTTGATTTCTGATGGCAGAAAAAAAATCAACCTCTTCAAAGAGTGGAGTAGATCAGCATCTACTGTTTATGGATATTAGTTGTGTTAACATAACATGATAACAAATGCAGAGGTAAAAGTAGCTGTTTACCAGGATGCACTCAGGGGCTAACAGTCCAGCCTCCAGTTTTGACATTGTTTATCTGTATTAGCAGAACTGTATTCTAGCCTTCTTTGCAGTCCACTTTTTTGCAGAAAGCATTGAGACATTGAGGTGCTGCAGCGTGTCCAGAGAAGGGCAACCAAGGTGGTGAAGGGTCTAGAGGGTAAGTCATATGATGAATGGATAATGGAGCTGGGGTAGTTTAGCCTGGAGAAAGGGAAGCTCGGGGGAGACCTTGTCACTGTCCAGAACTACTTGAAAGGAGGTTGTAGCAAGGTGGAGGTCAGTCTCCCAAATAACAAGTGACAGGATGAGGGAAAATGATCTCAAGCTGCACCAGGGGAGGTTCAGACAGGATACTAGGATAAATGCCTTCACCAAAAGTGTTGTCAAGCACTGGAATGGGCTGCCCAGGGAAGTGGTTGAGTGACCATCCCCGGAAGCATTTAAAATACTTGATTTAGTGGTGGACTTGAAAGTGCGGGGTTAGCAGTTGGACTCGATGATATTAGAGATCTTTTCCAACCTAAACAATTCTATGATTCTATTATCTGAACTGAGCTATGGTTACACAGTGTACCTTGTCCTTAAAGCAGTATGTTGCTTTCTTTTGGCCTGTGAGCCACAATTCTTCCTCAGTTCCCAGACTGAATGGTTTGGGCATAGGCTATACAGTCAATGAAGAGAGGTGTTTTTGAAGGTCTCCTATAGGAGATCCTGTCAGGTCTAGGTGTTCCAAGGGTAAATGATTTCTCATTTATTACCAATAGGGTTCATGTAATATTGTGTTATCCCTTCAGTTAAATCCAGTTAACATTCTCTGAATTTCTACTTTGTCTGTTCTGGATATGGGTAAATGAAAGAACTTGAAGCAGGAAGGGTATGCTTTGGAAGATAGGTATCCTTTCAGAAGACAACCTTGAAGAATTTACATTGTAAGTTGGTGCCTAGTTTCATACTACAGTATGAGGGAATTTTGCAGATTTGTGTTGTCGTGCCTGGAAAAATGAACTACTCCAATTACAATAGGATGTTCAGGATGTCACTGCATTGTGGGGCATGAGGGCATCTCTCTGCTGTCGAGTCTGGATGCTTAAAAATTTGTATCCTGATTTTATGCTCAAAGCACCATTCCTGTCCTTTCTCTGCTAATTTTTTTCTATGTAAAAGAAAACTTGATGTTCAGACAGGAAGGAAGAGGTGCAATCTCGGGCGCATGCCTTTGTCTGGACAAGCAGAAAAATCAAGACTGCAGATATATAGAGAGAGTATATGTGCCCCAGCAGTATTGGCACAGCCAAATACTGGAGGAATTACTTCTGAAACAAGCTCTTGCAAAGAAAAAGAAGTAATTGTCATTTCTCTCGGCCATGATGTTTTCCCAAGTCTCCTCTGTTACACGTGCCGTATGTGATGTTAGTATTTACCTTGCAAAGTAGGATAAAACACACTGGATGTCATGCGAAGGCTGAGGACGTGTGTGGTCCCGGCGAAGTTCGGCAAACGGGAGGTAGGTGCTGTGAGATGATTCGCGGCGTGAACCAGGCGGGGGGTGCCGGGTTCCGCTCCGGGGCCGACAGGTGGCGGCAGGGACGGCTCGAACCCGGAGCTGCAGCGAACACCCCGCGCTCCCCCCCCCACGCTGCGGCCCAGCCACGGGCTCTCGGCTTGGGGGGACCGCCAGGTGTTTTGGGGTTCCGCTCTTTCCAACTTTCTAAAGCCCAGTAATTGGCAGAGGCGCGGCGGGAGGCAGCCCGACTGCCCGCGCTTCTCTCGTCTTCCTCCTTACAATATCATTTCTCGACATGACAACAGGTCCCAAATATGGAACAGCTTCTGGGCAATTCAGGCTACACCTGTAACCTTGTTGAGGGATGAACCCCATTCGTCTTGCTGTCCTGCAAGAGCTTTTTGCTGTGCCTGAGAGTGCGTGTGCTTGGACTCTTGAACATGAATATGAATGAGCAGCAATGAGACAAAACATCCCAGCTGCTGATGGCCAGGTTCAGGTCTTTCTTCTGAAAACCAGGTGACTGACAGCTAAAGTCATACAGCTAAGGGAAATGTGAGTGCCATGACCCAAGGAGGAAAGAGGACATCAACATAGGCTCGGGGGTCGAAGCATACACTTCCCATGGAAATTAAAAGTGGCTACAGAAACCATATATTTATGGAAAAGCTGTTTATAGTGTTTTGAGTTGCCACCCCATTACATTTAAATAGTCTGTTGCAATGCTAAAGGTATCAGTACCTTTGGCAGAGCTCCCATCCCTGCATGGTGGTTGCCCGACTGTCATGGACCTGCTGAGCCTCTGTGTGCCTTTGCAGAAGTGCCAGCCCTGCTTCATGGGGTAGGGACAAATTCTGGTAAGTACTGACACATGGTTATTATTACTGTTGTTTTCTAGCTGCAAAGAGTCAGGGGAAGCCCCTTGGGTCTGAAGGCCCAGGAGACTGGCTGTCCCTAAGTATTTCCTCACTGCTCTTTGCTCTCTAACTGTTTACCCTGAAAGCTCAAATATGTAGGTAACGTGAGTGCAATAAAAAAGCTTTGCTTCTGGAGAGGGAGACCTAGAGCTGCCCAGAGTCTGTATCTGGAGCTGCCACCACTGCAGCTGCTCAGCAGGTTTCACACAAGGGGAGTGGTGTCTCTGGCTGGTGGGGGCCCCAGTGCAGCTCAGAGCTGGTCTCGGTGATGATGAGATGGTCTGGCTGAGCAGGGGCTGCATTCTTTCCTTGAAAATGTACCTGGTGTACCAGTGAAGAACTACAGAATCACTCTCCCTCTAATTCAGGAACAGCAGCATCATGACACTGCAGTGATAAGTAAGGACCATCATTTATCGCGTTTGGACACAGCTCTGCTATCACCCCTCTGAAGATGAATAATCCTACCCACAAATTAAACTGAAAGCTTATCACAGCAAGAAATACTTGAGAAAGATGAATGATTCAAACAGCACAGATTACCTAGATTGTCCACCCTCTGGAAAAGCTCTGCTGATAAGCGCTGTGAAGGTACCACGGTGGAGATGGAGACTGTCTTCCCCTGAACAGTCACAGCATGAGTCCAAAAATAATTTGTATTGCAGTCACACTGCACTGAGATGTTGACATTCTTGGGATATTTCTGTTCATGTTCTCTGTCATCACTGTAGTAATCAAGAATGTTCCTAAGCCTAGAAAACAAGAGATTTTGGGGCCACCACTGAAATGAAAGAGACAAAAGATGGTATACTATTTTTAGGCCATTGATAAAATGGTCAATTGATACATTATTTCCCAGAATATTCTGGTACCATTAGTCAGAAAAGTACTATTAAATCAGCAATACAAATGAACTGCCTGGTGGAAATTACTTCTCTTGTTTTTTGAACTGGAAGAAGCTTTGGCAGAGGGCAACAGTCAGCTGATGGTAAAGTATTAGTCATAAACCCAACAGCCATGCAGTGTGTGCAAGCGTCCAGAGCCTGTGGCCATAGCCCTGTGGTTGTCATGACAGAGGCTACTGCTCCCTGGAGATTCACCAACCAGTGTGAGACCCCTGTTCATGCCAGCTGGAAATGGATACC
The DNA here is from genome assembly GCF_001715985.3 of Manacus vitellinus. Lineage (NCBI taxonomy): Eukaryota > Metazoa > Chordata > Aves > Passeriformes > Pipridae > Manacus > Manacus vitellinus. The sequence continues at coordinate 21,358,660 of NW_021940813.1, forward strand.
AGGGGAAGACTGCTGAGTACAAGATCTCTTGGATTTCAAGATGGATGCAAACAGCCAACTCCATGTTTAAAGCACTGAAATGAGAAGGTTTTCCTTTTTCAGTGACTTTTTTTCTGTCCTGCTTTTACAGTAAATTCATGGAGTACTCTTCCTAAGGATGTTTTATATAAAAAAGCAATAGAAATTGTATTTCTGAAATGCTTACATGTGCAGTCAAATGCTGTTTGATCACAATAACTTTCCAGAAAAACTTTTTTGCAATCTGTTTCTGATGAGCATAGTGACTGACAGCATTCCTTAAAACATGAAAACAAATAACTTCCTTTAAAGTGCAGGCTATATTCCCTGCTTCCAGTTTTACAGTCATCCTGGCACAGCATATCCCTCTGCTTCCTCCCATGCATGTATGTACCTTGCTGAAGCCACTTTGGAACAAAACCTGTGTCAGGTGTTCCACTGTTTCCTGCTGGATAATTTTCAGGTTGTGTGTTACCACCTGACTGTGCTGTGTTTGCTACTGTGCATATTTTTTCCTCCTGTGCTTACACACGGGAGGAAAATATAAACTCTGCTATTCCTCATCAACAGCAGGTGATTGTCTTGGTGCAGGGGCTCTATCTGCAGGCTGACAGAGCTGCCCATCCTGGGACTGTTTGGAAAAGGGACACAGACCTTTGTCAGTCCTTCTTCTCCAGTCTGCCTTTTCCCCTTGTAAACCTCAGGAGGGCAGCATGGCTGATGCAGAGCACAGCTCTGCTAGCTCTACACACCTAATGCTAGCAAAAATCTCCTTTGCATGGAGAGAGTTCTCTGCTGGCCATCTCCCGTGTGTGCTGCTGCTCTTTGCTGGTGCCTGAGCTGTGCACTGTGGCCAGAGTAGAAGAGAAAAAACCCTGAAGGCTGCAGAGCAGCGTCCTGGTGAATGGATACTGCCTTGGCCACAAGAATCAGAGAGGCCTTCACCTTGAGGGAGTAGAAAGACCTCTATGGCTTTGAGAGAAAGAATTCATCCCTCCTTACCCTGCACAGCCTGCAGGAATGAGTGGGTGTACTGGATTAGGCTGTTGGGGGTGAAGGTTGTCAAGTCAGCTTCCAAGTACTTTGCCAGCCATCACCTCTGCATTCCCTACTTCAAAATCTATATTTATACATAGTGTCAGTATACTTATAGCAACAAAATGTCTATTCATTGTTTCCTCGTATATCTCAGAAATTCCCTTCTGACTGGACTAAGCACTCTGGTAGCATGAAAAAATACAGCCATTTGTGGCAAGAAAGTATATGAGTTAGCTGTGGTCTAAGTATCCTAGTGTCTTAACCCAGATTTGGGTCTATGCCTTGAATAGTAAAGGCTGCAGTAAAGAAACAAGCTGAGGATTTCCTTTGATGCAAACTGCGGTGCTGAGAGTTTGAGGTGATTTGGGGGTTTCTCACCCATTTTTAATTAAGCCTAATGTTAATGTGTGGATTCTTGATGGTGTTTCAGTGGTTGCTCAGGATGAGTAAAAAGCTCTCCATGGCTGCTCTGGAGCTCTGTGGAGCAGCTTCTGTCAGCCCTGAGCACAGGAGCAGCACTGACACAGCCAGCATTACTCTGGTACCTGCAGCTAGTTAGAAACACTTTTGCAAGAGTTGAGCCACCTTGTCTTCAATTTATCAGCAATGCCCTTATGTTGGTGGGATGGTTAAAAAGAAAAGCTTCTTATAATTCTACTGCCTTGAAATACAGATGACAGTCAAAACCAAAACATGAAAGAGAAAGAAGATTCTTAGTCAGGCACTAAGAATCTTACAACACAATGTAGTGTTGGTAATCGATTACAAATAAAGCAGCAAAATGACTAGCCAAAAAGTTGCCATACTTCCAAGGAGCCAGTGTCTGACAAAATCTACACTATTGTAAATGTTGATACTACCCAAATAGTTTCAATTAACAACTCCTTTACACGAATGGAAATTATTAGTCAAGTCTTCTGAAAGTTAAATAACTTCATATGGAACATTTTGAACCAGAAGAGTTATAGCTGTATGAGAACAAAAGCAACACTGAAGTCTGGGTGAAATTAAATTTTGCATGAGCTTTTTTTAAAAAAGTAAAAAAAAGTCTACTTTTGTCCATACTGAGAAGGGTTGATTGAACTTTTTCAGTCTGGAGGCAGGTTGAGTCTTTTAGCAGTGGTATAAAGCAGCACAAAAATATTCCATTTGTTTTAATTTCATTTACCAGTCCCAAAAATATAGAACATTGGGAGTAACTGGTTTTACTTGTAAACCTAAAACTCAATCAATACATCAAATGATCTACGTAGGGCCAATGAGATAGTTGTTTTCTTCAATCAGTAGTTGTGGAGACTATATTAAAGTGCATCCCATAAGGCCAAGCCTGTAGCTATCAGGGTGGTACTCTGTAAGAGACTCTGGCTGACTGTTCATTTCTAGGTTTACTCTCTTTTTAGACTAACACTGTGTTCATTAAAGAGCAAAAACAATGAGCTTCAAAGGTATTTCCTTTAAAACCATAGAGCAAAAATTCAGGGGAAAAAAAGTGCATGTGTGTGTGTTTTCTCTTACAAGGGCGTTTTTATCCAGGGGTAGATACTGCCTTTTTATATAACTGTAAGAGGGAATATAAAGGAAAAAATTACCCTGCATAAGGCACATACATTAAGCAAACCCTGTGCAATCTGAGCCATGGGAAGAATAACAGCAGCAGTGCAAAATGCATTTTATTTCATACTGATCAAAATAAGTTGTTCCACACCTGTTCAGCCAAATCATACATGCCAATTTCTGAAGGCAAAATGAAGTAATGATACTGTAATGAACATATTTAATTTCTTTTTAATTTCTCTTATAATCTCCAGCCTTTGAAATGGCTTGTTAAATCCCCCAAAGTCACACACATAGCAAACTTTTGATAGTTGAGATTACAGATTCATTCATGCAACTGAGCCAGGGTTCCAGAATGTCTCTACTAAATCTCACAGGAGCAGTCTTCTGCAGTCTTTCCTGCTCTGCTAAACACTCTTAAGTTGGATTCATTCGGTTGGCATTTTAATGTGATGGTATTAAAAAATAAACCAAAAAAAAAAAACAAAAACAAAAACAAAAAAGGGATATTGCAAAGTTTTCATTAGCTCATTGGGGAAAATGCCATCCTGGCCAAAACTTTAGGAATGACTTTATTCATATTTCTTCGCTGTTCCATCTCAGTTTATTCCTGCAATAAAGAGACTAACAAAGCTCCGATCTTCAACAGTTTATTTGACAATCTAGAGGCACTGGATACAGGCAAATGACCATCATATTCCATAAATTTTACTTGTATGCACTTCACAGTCTTTATTGGACATGTTTGTGATGCTGACTGTGGTTCTGGAGCAGATTACTTGGTTAGCCACCACTCCCTCAGCTACAAAAACAACTCTTGTCCAGAAAGCCACTGTGTTTCCAAGGGCTGAAGGACATGAGTGTGCAAAAAGAATGGGTAAGATCAAGATCTTGTCTTCGACAGGGCTCAGATGAGGTTAAGAAAGTATCAGACTGACTTAGACGCTTGCTTTCCTCGTTGTAAGCAGGAAAATGCTTCTATCAGAAGCTGGCCCCCACTGAGACCTTCTCCACTCAATACCGGTAGCCAGCTGTGAGGCAGAGGGCAGGGAAATGAAACTGGTTCCGAAGGTTGTGGTAACATTACCCGTGACAGATGCTGTGGCTCCTATTGTGTGACACCTTCATGGTGCTACAAAGTGTAGAAGGTAGCAAAAAAACAACCTTGGGTTATTTCCACACTGCAGGGGTTCTTCCACTTGCCTCACCCCTTCAAAAATGTGATAGCGTTGCCCTTGTTTCTCTGGTCAAACGTGCTTCTTCGCCAAACCATTTTAGGAGCATGTTCTGGAAAACCCAAAGCATTTCTTCCATACGACCTCAGCTTTCCAAGGAATGAAGAACATATTCTTTTCTTAGCTCACTCAGTTGCATCCGGATGCTTCCTAGAAAGTGTAAAAAGAAGCGTCTGTGTCCCCAGCCAACCTCAGAGGACCACCTGGTCAGTGCAACTGTTCGGGCATTAGGGTTTCTATTTTGTATGCCAATGGCCAAATGTTCAAGACAACATACTCGTGATGGCACGCTCATGGCTTTTTTCCAGGCTCTAATATGTCAAGAGGTGTAAAGCATGAGCAACTGTGACCAGCTGCACTCCCATCCTACTCCATGGACACCAAAAAATGCAAAACCTGAAATGTAGCAAATGGATGTATTCCAGGGATTTGGATGAAGAAAACAAATCCTTCTTCATTCTATGAGATACTTGAATAAAATGATACTGTAGGAAGCTTTTGCAGCATAGCTGAGTGAAATGAAGTTTGATGAAAGTGAGTGCTAATCTCTAACTTCAAATAATTTTTTAGATCTGTAACATTTTGCTAATTAATTATACACACATTTTATAGTAATTGGCTAATTCTGTTTTTAACTCTGTCTAATGATAGTACACAAGAAAATTTTATGTGTAGTGGTCACTTGAACAATTCAAATTTAACCTCATTTCAGACTGACATTATTATCCTTTGCTTCCTTTCTCTTATAGGTTTTGATTAATGATAGAACAACTCCTGCAACCCTGTGGCTTTCAAATTTCTTTTACTGTCTGTTGTGTGAAAGTTCAGCCAGTAAATTATTTGCCTGGTTTTCTTTCTCCCTTCTTTTATTAAAATAAAAAAAAAAAAAAAAAGAAAGAAAAAAAAAGACACAAAATTAGTCAGAATTTATCTTCACAAAAGCTGGTAATGCGCTCTTGAATTGTATGCAACTCAGTATTTTGTCATTCTCAATGTGTTTGCTGTTACTACTCTGGTTGGTACTTGGTTGATATTTCTTTGTAATTTCTCTAACATGAGTTCAGTGTTAGCAATATTTCTGTTCTTCAGGATAATGGAAAAATAAAATATCTATAACTTAACTGGTATTCCTGGGCTAGAGTTAGAGTCGGGGATAGGGTTTCATCCCAATGTGGCATAATAAATGTGAGATGAACACTTGTAGACATTCATTAACAAGTCAGCTGTTCCACTCTTTATTTCTCCTGGAGGAGAGCCATCTAGTCTTGATAGTCACTGTAAATAGTCTGTCATCTCGGGTCCTTCTGTCCCTTATTCTTATGCCTTCATAGTTATGCTCTACTTTTCTCACCTGTGAAGAGGGATGACCAGGTTCCATAAACATTGAAATATTGCCACCAATCCACAGTCATCCACAGCAGTCAGAGCTAGTACCTTATGTTCTCTTTAAGTACAATGGAAGAAACAGAGGAATTGTGTCCCTTACTTGCCTAACTTTTCACAGGCATTAATTTTAGCATGACATGTATCAACTTGGATGGTACATTTCCCTGTTCATTGCTTATAAAAAGAGCCTACAACGTCAATCTAAGGCTAAATGTTTTACCTTCAAACACCTAAATTAAAACAAATGAGCTCTACCCTTGCCTTTCGACCTTCATAGGGAATGTACATGCCAAGAGATTTTGGACATTCATTCATTCATGGCTGGGCTTCGCGAACGAAGATTTAGGAAGGGCTCTGTCCACATTTGTTACAAGCACGCTGGTGGCTTATGAGGCCAATACAAGATAGACAGGGCAGGTTGCAAAAGACACAGCAGAAAGACTCCTTAGGTGGTATATTCAGCAGGACACGTTTCTTTCTGCATTGTCTTTTCTCCTCAAGAGAAAAGAGTGATCCTGCGTACATTCTCAAAGGCATCAGCAGCGTTATAGATGGTGTGTCTCCAGGCCTCCCAATTGGAGGCCAGAGTTATGTTGATCAATATAGCCGAGGCTGAGATGTTGTTTCAGGGAGTCCTTGTATCTTTTCTTCGGGGCTCTTCTCTTGCGGCAGCCGGTGGCAAGTTCACCATAAAGCAGGATCTTAGGGAGGCGGTGGTCCTTCATCCTGGAGACATGCCCTGCCCAGCACAGCTGTGTTCTCAGCAACATGGCCTCAATACTTCTGACTGCTGCTTGTTCTAGAACAGATGTATTGGTCACATAATCTGACCAGTGGATGTTTAGGATTGTACGGAGGCAGCGTTGATGGAAGCGTTCTAGGAGACGCAGGTGGTGGCAGTAGATGACCCATGATTTGGAACCATATAAGAGAGTAGACAGCACTATGGCTTTGTAAGCACTGATCTTCATACTTTTCTTCAAGTGTTTATTATGCCATACTCTTTTATGGAGTTTTCTGAAGGCACTATATGCCTTGTCACAACCAATGGTGTAAGTTCAAATCTGATTCTATCTACAAAAAAAAAAAAAAGGAAATTGGTGTGCCTGTATTTCCTCACAACACATTTGTGTAGAAGGGACCTGACTAAGTCACTACGGTTGCCAAAAAACATTACTAGTCCATTCACACACACCCAGAAGAGTACCAGTGTTATTAAGCACATACTTTAGGTGTTCCAGTTCAGAGCGTATTTTAGCTAAAATGCAGATTAAATGTGTTTTCTGTCCTGATCTATGGACTGCAGTAGACCAGCAAAAAGAAGAAATTCTGTTCTTCCTGGCAAAGGGAAGGAGGAGGCAGCTGTTGAAATGCTTATAGCCTAAATCTTCCCATAACTTGACAAAGTAGGTAAAACATATTTCTATTGCAATAAGACCTACAGGTTCTGGGCAAGACCCAAAGCCCTGGCTGTGCTGGACACTGGATAACACCTAGTACCTATCCCAGTAAACTCCCCTCACCCTCACTCAAGGTAGCTATCTTCAATCCAGAACATGTGCAGGTGCACTCATGAAGCACCATCTGTAGCCAGTAAGAATAATTAAGAGACTCAAGTGATGTGGCAGCAAACACAGTTACAGGAATTTTGGATGAGGGCATGCTGTTGATGATATATACACCCAGCTGCCTGGGAACGCATGTCCCAGGAGAACTTATGTTCCCAGCTTTGGGTCTGCAAGTTCTTAGCCCTGTGCTCAAGTCTGAGTATATCAACACCTCACTGAAACCCCCACCCTGGAAATCAGTTCTCACACTCGAGATTGTACAGGTGTGTATGTCTGTGCAGGTCCTGCCCTGAGACAACACCTCAGGTGAAGTGTAAAGAGGCAATGAAATGCATCCCCTCTTACTTTTGTGTTGATGGTAAATAAAGCTTCCATCTCCCCATTTGTTCCTTTAAAGTAAAGGAGGGTTTTACCAAACTGTATGAACATATTCACACTGCCATGGAATGACATGCGTGTGCTGTGTGTTGGAAAGAAAGCGTTTTCAGAATTAAAAGCCCATCATCTGCATATGTACCTATTCAGTATTTGCAATCCACTTTATGGTATTCTGCTGAAAGCTCCCAGCATCATGGGAAGCATTCTGAGTGCAGGTTACCGCCCCAGAAAGATTTCTCCTTGCTGGTTGCTCACCCATTCAAGGACCCAGAAGCTCTTTAAATTTCTTTATTGCAAGTGGACTCTAACAATGCTGTTTTAATTAATCTCTCAGGCATTCTTTCTAGTCACAAGCTTCACCTCTTTCCTCATTAAAGAAACGAGACATCATAGTTCAGGTGCTGCAGAACCAGAGACTCTTCATGGATTCTTTAGTAGTCCCTTGCTCTAAGCTTGTGTTTCATTTTCTTACTTCTGCCACCTGTGGGAAGGAAGACAAGGAGCCACACAGACTTGCAGGCACTCCAAAAATCATTTATTTTTGTTTTAAATAAAGGAAATGTTGGAAGAACTGTGAAAAAGCTAAAAAAAGAAGTGCCATCCTTCCAATTCAATCTTTCATTTTCAGATGGTGTGGCACAAATTCAAGGATGGATAAAGAAGGGCTGAGGAGATGCTCTATGAAGAATAAAGGCATCAAATCAGTTCACAAACACAAAACCTGGACCATTTTCAAAAAAGTCAGGTGCACAGGGAGTGGAAATTGTTCCAAATCTCATGCTTTTACAGCAGCCAAGAGATGTTGTACATCCATGTCTGAGCAGTGAGCTGTCTTCTCATCAGTATTAAGTGTTTGGTTGACATTGAAGGCACAGGCAGAATTAAATCTGAGAGCTCAGAAACATAAACAGCTTTTATGAAGTTTACTATGTCTACAAATTATTGTGTGTGCTGCTTTTTTCTTTTTCCCTCAAGCAAAGGTAATAACGAACATTTTGAAAATTATAAGAATCATAAGAGAACAGCCATGGACACTTAAACAGCTCAATAATAATATATAAATATTCTCAAGCAATTAATATAGGAAACATATTTGAAAACAGCATCATAAAATTTCAAGAGATTAGTATAAAAATACAGGAAAGAGACAGAAGTGGCTGCTAAAGATCTTTGGATACAGTCCTACTAACCTCTTCCCGGTCCTGGGTTTTGTGACCTGCTTTGTGAAGAAGTTACAGACTTGTGGACTATGTCTGACAGCTCAAAAATCACTCTCACGTAAAAAATAGAGAGAGAAAGATTACTTGGTACAACACGTCATATGTCAAAGAACATCAGGCTTCAGATACCCACTCTGACTCCATGCTGACTGCACACTTGGGGGAAAGCCAGGTGTTTGTGCTCATTCTCCTTCCCTGAGGCTCTTTTCCACCGGAGGAAGACCCAGATACATGAGAAAGAATTGAGTGGTGATCCAGGTCCCTGATGTGGGCAATCAGTGACTATCAATACAGGATTTTCCTTCTAGTGCACCTAAACCACATTTTTGATATCAAGGTCAAGAAAAAATTGAAGTCCAACCTTATAGGACTTACAATATATTTGTAAAAATAAGTACATACTTATTTTTAAGGAATTAAATGAACCACTCTCTCAATTTATTTATCCAGAACTAAATCAGTAGACTGACTTTTAGATTATTAGGTTAACTTTTAAATTACAAGAGTTAAGTGAAAAGAACTTCACTGTTCAAATTTTTGGTTCAAAATTTCTTTTATATTAAGGGGAGGGAAAGACTGAGCGAGTCTGAAGGCAGAGATACTCCAGGGGTAACAGGTTGCAGCACAAAAGATGCTGAGTAGTTGGAGGGAAAGCTCAGCAAATTTAAGAGACACTTTTGCATCTTGCATATAATCTCACGTGAACTGTGCAAGAATTGGGTTTATTTGGATACAAGTGTCTTAGTCAGACATCACAGTTTTTCTCTAGCCAGCTAAATAAGTCTGAGAAAATTGCAGCTGTAATACAGGGAAGTTTCTGGTGTTAAGTCCTACATCCTATATGTGTTCTTTATTCTCCCATTTGTCCAGGTAACAAAAACATGGCATCTGAGCTCATGCTCTACTGTTGGTCATTAGGTGTATTTAGAGAAAATAATGTACCTTTTAGTGCAAAGTTTCCAAAATATTTGACAGTACAAATGCCTAACCCTACCTACAAGACTTCTCCTTTACACTTAGTTATCTCGCACTCCTTGAAATCATGTGTGGAGTCCCAAAGATGCTCACAGTACGAGCATTAAACTAGAAATTTAGAGGGTTCCTTTCTCTCTTCCATATCCAGCAGCATAGGGGCTTGCTCTGATAAAGGTTGCACCCTTACCACCTTATGCAACAGCTTCTGCCCTCCATTTGTTTCTTTCAGTTCCTCTCATATCAGTTTGTCTTTGAACTCCACACATTTATTCTCTGCTCATTTTTCTCCTTCATCAATTATATCGTCTTCTTTTTCAAGAACTTCCCTTTATGTGTGTTTGTAATCCCTCATTCTCTATAAAGATGCTGATTCCAGCCAACAATTGGCCATGTTCTCAATGCATCACCTTGGCACTTCCTCCCTTGCAGCCATCATGTATGAGAAGAATGCCATAAGCGTTTGTGAAGTGAATGCATTGTGCTTTTCAAAGCTTTCCCGCAAAAATCTTGAAACTCATACTGCAGGTGTGCTGGGAGTACTGCCCACCCCATGTTGGCCAATAATGACTTCTTGATTCTCTGTATTCCTGTCTGCTTCTTTGTATACACTCAAGTTTTGTCTCAGTATCCGCTCAAGTTTTGTCTCAGGTTATAAATCTGATTGACAATCAGAAAAATTATGTTGTCAATAGTGATTAAAAAGAGCATAGGAGAGAGGAAATATTTTGTTGCGTAGCACAGCGATATATATGGGTTACAAGAGATAAATCAGTTCTCTTTCAAGATCTGTTGCTTAAAAGTAAGAAAAGAAAGCAGTAAAAAAGGAGCACTGCAGCTCATCAGGCTGCTTTGTGATTGCATGAACAATGGGCTGTACATCAGTCAGTGTCCTCATCTGGGGAATGTATGAGGCTCAGAAGTCCAGGTCCAGAAAATTCTGCAGGACCTAATGTAAAGGTGCACTGTTAAATATTCAAGATGATCTTGCAGTCCCTAAAATCCAGGACTGACAGCTACTGTTTTGGTGGAGAAATATTTCTTTGGCACACTGCCAAGGGACAGTAAGACTCTTTCAGAGACAGATTTTTGCCCACAGCAGATGGAAGTAACAGCCTTTAGTTGCAAACAGAAGCCTAACAACAGTAAGAAAGGGCAAGGCTGTGTAAAAACAGTGGCACAGACAAAGCTGACAATGCTTTTAAGGCAGATGTGTACCACAAACACCATGTGAAGGGAATGTACAACGAGCAGGAAGGGACCAAGAACCTTTCCATGAAGTGCAAGTCAATTACCTATGCATATATCCTCCTGTATTAGGTGATGGTATCTATTCTTAATAACCACTCTTAAATATTTGTGTATTCACAGATCTTCTGTTGAACCATATGAACATACTGCACTTCCAGAAATGTGATGTACTCATCTGATGTTCCACTGTGAAAATCCCTTAATAATTCAATTCTCGTAGTCCTTGTGCAATACATCAAAAGATTTGTAGCCTTCTTAGTGAACTCTACAAAGAAAGAGGTAAAAATAAGCTCTGATAATGATAATGTCGTGGGTCTGTTTGGGTGGTTTTGGTTTGGTTTTTTTCACCTTTTAGGTTGTGTAGAGGGTAAGCTAAAAGAGAAATACATGATCAAAGTGCCCAAGTGCCCTTCCTTTTGTAAACAAGTGAGCTATATATATTAGTGCTTGAGCTATAAAATTGTTTTAGGCCTTCTTATGCGTTCCATAAATACTCCATATGTATAAAGTGCCAGGGTTGTCCTGCTACATCTTTGCAATTAATAGTGGTTACTGTAGAGATATCTAACCACTCTTACCAAAGAGCCCTGTCCGTAGGGATACATGCTCTTGCCTGCAGTCCCACAGGTGAGACTATGCCCACGATAGTAAGCCTGGCAGAGAGACTCTGAACAGGCACTCTTGGGCTTCCCAAGAAGAGCTGCTACCACGTTTATGTTCTTCATGTGTCTACCATGTGAAACAAGCATGTATATGAGCAGCTTTTGGGACATTCAAGGAGGCTTGCACTAAAGGATGCATTACACTCAGTTGTTTCAACTGTCTGGTGTGTTTCTGTCTGGGCAAACAGGTTCATAGTTTCCCTCTGCCAACACAATTACCAGAGAGATGTGTGTGATTCTTCTGGCTTCGGGGAACCCTAGGCATCTGGGTATGTGCCAAATAGACTTGTCAAAGTTTAAGAAGTACCCTAGCAGCAGTATGAGTGGGTCTTTGACTGACTGGCCTGGTAGGTGTCTAATTTAGGATGAGCTCAGTAGCTCTCCAGGCCCCAGTAACTCTAAGGACTTGATCTCCATTGCTTGAAATGGAATTTGAGGTATGTGGCTCACAGGCAGTCACCCACATTTAATATCTAAATTTAGATGCCTACTATCTGGAGCTGAATTACACTCCATATTTCCCATTACAGCTCGTGACCTGGCAAAAATACTCAGCCAGAAGCATCTTCTGAAACTCTTTGACCTCCTTTATTTCCATTTTTTCCCACTACTCTGAAACAGCCCTCACACACCTCCACAATTAGGTCATCTCTGTTGTCTGTCACTTTGACCTCCAATTCTGAACCTTCTTACTCAAACTGAACAGCCTGTCTTTTTTTGTAACACACATGAGACTTTGAAAGCCCAGAAAAAGCAAAAATTGTATCTCACAGAATCACAGAACATGTGGAGTTGAAAGGGACCCAGAAGGATCATTGAGTCCAATTCTCAGCCCTGCACAGGACCACTCCCAAGAGTCACACCATATGCCCAAGGGTATCATCCAAATGCTTCTTGAACTCTGTCAGGCTTGGTGCTGTGACCACTTCCCTGGGGAGCCTGTTCCAGTGCCCAACCACCCTCTGGGTGAAGAACATCTTTCTAATATCCAACACAAAGGCTCCCCTGACACAACTTCAGGCCATTCCCTTGGGTCCTGTCACCAGTCACCACATAGAAGAGATCAGTACCTACCTCTCCCGTTCCCCTCACAAGGAAGTTGTAGACTGCGATGAAGTCTCCCCTCAGTCTCTTTTTCTCCAGGTTGAACAGACCAAGTGACCTCAGCCGCCATTTGGAGGCTTCACCTCCAAACCCTGCACACATTGAATGTTCATACATTAATGTATCAGTAGGTGTCCTTTGCATCTTTGAGATCCTAGAATCACAAAAGAGTAGTTAAGATTAATCTTCAACTTGCAAACAAGCCTGGGAAGCTTTGTGCACTGAAGCAGCTTCCTAATGGATTCTGGCTCAAAAGGACAAAAACCAGGGAGGGAGAAGGGCATAGAGACAGGACACCTCTGAACAAGGAAACACACGCAGAAACACACACTTGACAGAAGAACTAACAACCCCAAGCACCAGTTAAACCTGACAAACAGTATTCTTTCCACTAAATATTTACCAGTATGATATTACTCAGTAATATTTTTGTCTTGAAATATTGCAATGCTTTTGAAAGGTAACTGAGTCACTTGTGTAATCACAATAAATTGCAACAGGTCAGAAGCTTTAATAAACTCAGCCCAAGAGGAGGGAAAGTGGGTCACTCTCTACAAAAGGAATGACCTGAGGTCTCAGGCATGACCTATAGGTATCGGAAAGACAGTTAAGCCCAAACCTGTGGCACTTCATTTCCTTTGGTGAGTTTGATAAAATTGGTTTTGAACTTGAAAAACACAGGATGAATTAAGACTGTGTGTGCACAGCTGCAAGTGAATCACATTTTATCTCGAAAGAAGGCATTCAGTTTCTGATTTTCCTACCCAGCTGACACCTGTCTGCTCTGAAGCATTAGAAAAGAGCTCTTCCAGAAAAAAAACCAAGATTGATTAATTTTTAATTCCCAATGCTTTCCCTCCCTGTTACACAGTTTCTTTGTACAGAGACATTTCTGAATGCCTGAGCAGAAGGGGCAGTCTGTTAAATCCTTTTTAGGTTGTTACAGCCTTAAAATGTGCCACTACTGTTGCCAGAATAGAGGGAGGACCAGTTACTAGAGGCCTCAGGGAGGTGACTTTTTGTTTATGCGAGGGAGATCTTTCTGCTTCTTCTGACAAATGAATTGATAAGTGGCTGGATGGGGACTGCAAGGGACATCAATGGAAGGTGGATGCTTGCCATGCCAATGTATCTCAGAGACCAGATGGAGTTTTTACTGAGCAAAATGTATATTTTATTACTCCCTAGGAATGGATCAAATAAGTTCAGCAAAAATCTGGTTTCTATGTAGCAGGAGAAAGCCTTTGTGGCCACTCAGAAGGCAGTGCTTAAAAGACTTTTTTACAGCAGGTAACTTACCAGCTGACAACTGGGCTGAAGGCAGCTTACAGACTACTGCTTTGGTCCTCTGTTGTCACCTGCAGAAACTGCTGTCCTGTGACACATGCAGTATATTGTATGGAAATGCACAGCAATCTGGTCAAAGTGTTAGATGCTCAGTGCCTGGCTGTGGTGCCTGTTCTGTTGCAAGGTGTTCCCTCACGTTCAGCATAGTGCTGGGACCCACTTTGCAAAAGAAAACAGAGAGCCAGGACCAAAGTATGCTCTGCAGTGGGACAAGGAGGTATTCAAGAGAAAAGAAGGGGGAGAGTGCAGATGCTATGTTAGGGTCTGAGTGAGTGAGATGTATAACTAAAGAATGGGGAAGGTAAGAGAAATGCCCTGGAATTCTTATTTGCAGAGCAGGGGTACCTAAAGAGGGCTTTTAGCCTTCCTCTCCTTGCATAGTGTTGAAGAGGTGGGTTAGCATGATAGGAGACCAGGCAGCACTGCAAGTTGAAGATGATGCACAATGGTATTGCACCCTCGCTAAAACTCTGCACCCCTTGCTGAGGTTTGGCCCCCAAAGACACTCCAGTTACCACTCTGCCATCCATTCCCCCCACCACAGTATCAGGGATTGGTATGGTTAGTCCTTGCTAAGGTGTCTGGTTTTCACCGCATATGCCTTCACAGAATCAGAGAATATTCTGCGTTGGAAGGCACCCACAGGGATCATCAAGTCCAGCTCATAAGTTGGCCCCTATAGAGATCAAACCCACAACCCTGGTATTATTTGCAACGTGCTCTAAACAACTGAGCTAATCTCAGGGTCACTCTTCTTTCCTCCATCAGGATCCTGCCTGGGTGTATTTGGGGAAAGTGCAAACTTTGTCTGCCTGACTGCCAGTGGCAGGAGCCACTTCTTGCACAGGGAGAGTGGGAGCAGAAGGTCACTGTGAACAACCTCAGTGCATGGCACAGGGAGGATGGGGCCAGCTGATACCAGGTGCAGAGCCACAGCACAGCCAGTGAGGGAAGGGGTTGAGAATGGACAGGCACAGAGGGAGAGGAAAGGTCCCAGAGCTGGGGAGCACCAGTGGAATGTCCTCAGGGCAGTGAGACTTTCTCCTAACTGCAAGGGCATGCAGAGACCTCTCCCCTTCAGTTACTGAGAGTTTAATCTTAATTTAATGAGTGAGTGAGGCTCAGTTTTGATGGAAGACACTGGAAGACGGTGGGAGAGTGCAGGAGGGTACAGAATGGTGATCCTGGCATGGGCTGTTGGAGTACTTAGTGCGAACCTAGAGGTGGCAGCAGGAGCTCAGGGGCAGAAGGACAACCTGCCTCTCTTCCTCCCTTGCCACACATCCTCTTTCTTGACACGTGACATTTGGCAGCCCTTGTCCTGGTGAACCATGTGTCAAAGCTCTCCTTTCCACACCCTCACACAAAATTCCCACCGCTACTGATCTTTACTGCTTTTCCATTAACTACACTTCATGAAAATATGTTAGGAGGAGGACAGGATTCATTGATGTGGTGTGCCTTTCTGGAAAGGTGTTAACAGCAATTAAAGATAGAAAATGGAAATGGGGGGTTGAAAAGTTTACTTCACATGAAAGAGTAAGCTTCTTTGTGGAAAACCATTTGCCAAAGGAAGTAATTTTAAATTGCCATACGTTATTTGGGGCTTGTCCATCAAAAATAGGTCCCATTTTAATTATCATAATAGAACTAAAGCAATGCAGTTTCCCTGCTATCTCAGTGTCTGACATGTCATGTCTACAGCTATATTTGTATAAAGGTGCTCTATACTGAGATAGCTGTTCCCATACAGCAAGGAAAATCATCATTTGGATGTGTCATCTTTATAACAACAAAGTTATATCCACCCTCTCACCCTATTTTAGCTTTTATTCTTACATGACCTCCTCCTCCAGTGGGATTAATTATACCAGTAGAACTTGCAGAGCTGGCCTTGGCATGAAGAAAATTAATTGTTGCTGCCCATACACTTATACAGCTGTGGCAATGACAGGAAGAAATAATATACATGCATATATGCTGACTTTCAAGCAGAGGATGTTGTAATCAAACACAGGGTATGTGTTGTAAATTTTAACACTTGTAAACTGAAGTGCAGGCATATTAAGAACTAAACTATATTTTCCACATGTGAGAGCTCAGAAATATGTAATGGGAACAGCTCTCACAGGGAGGTATAGCAGGTAGCCTTATTCCAGCAGTCATGTTCAGTATACACTATGTGTTTCCAAGACCAAACTGTGTCACTTAAGATAAAACCAATTTATTCTTTACAAATCTGTCCATCATTCCTAGTAGCCATGTCTCTCTTAAATGCACATAAAACTGAGTTTCGAGCAAGGGGTTCACATTTGTGTATGTACAATGGATAAGACAATACCCAGGAAAAGCCATCAGGCTCAGCTACAACACAATTAAATAAAATATCATGTTTAAATAACATTGCTGGACAGTAAAAAAGTTATATAAATGAGTAGTATATTTCATAATAATAGCAGTGTTTTAAATTGCGTAAGTTAATGGATTTAGCAAATGTTACCTTCTGCCACCAAAGGACAGAATAAAAAAGTTTTATAGAAAACTGACTAACTCTTTACTTTCTGAGAGTCTCATTATTCCCTATTGGAAAGGAGGTCATTTGTTTTAACTTTTTGGTTGTTGCTAAAGAGGTTATACATGTTTGTTTACATTAGTTATCAGGAACTTGTTTGAAGAAGTTGGGAGAGCCCAAAAAAACCCTTCTCTTCTATTGCACTACATAGATCATTCTTACTGCCTGCTCTAAGAAGAGCACAAAATAGAAGTGTTCTTTCTTTTGTTTCCTTGATGTTTGGGTTTTTTACCATTAACACTCAGCAAAAAGAGTGTTCACTTTGGGTAAAACGAAAATTACCTAGTGAAGCACAGGGCTTGACAAATATTATTAGACTGAATATCTAGAAGCGATAGTACCTGTACTGGCAAGAATATGAAGAATTACAGAAGCTGTGGGGATAAACTTATTACGCAGTATTTAATCAGA
The DNA here is from genome assembly GCF_001715985.3 of Manacus vitellinus. Classification (NCBI taxonomy): domain Eukaryota; kingdom Metazoa; phylum Chordata; class Aves; order Passeriformes; family Pipridae; genus Manacus; species Manacus vitellinus. Next base: position 21,375,376 of record NW_021940813.1, read on the forward strand.
TGTGGCCATATTTCTTCTCATACACAATTTCCTTTTCCTTTTTCAGGAATTCATGTGATTACTGTTCAGCAAACTTTACAGGGAAACCAAAGCACGATGATGTGCTTTTGTAACGGGTTGCTGTTGATTATTGCTGCTAACCTTGCTCTTGAATATAAAAATGTACATGTAAGGTAAAACATATGCAGGTATCTTGCCCAAGAATGCCAAGGCAGTGGAAAGGGTTCAAAAAGGGTTTATTTCAGAGGCAAAGACATTACAACTGAAAAACTTCTCAGCACTCAAGGCAGTACCAGGCCTTGGAAAGCAAAAGGCAAACCTTCTGTTCACTCCCTGGCTTTATCATTGCTGCCCCCCCCCCCAGCTCTCCCGAGGCTGCAAGGGCCCTGTAGCATTCCTGTACATTATCTCTCTCCTCTCACATATCAGAGAGAGAGGCTGAGAACTTCTCTTGCTATGCAGGGGAGGAGAAAGTATTGAAACTCCCTTTGAGAAAGAGTTATTTTTTAGGCAGAAAGCCTTCCTAGCAAAAAGGAAGTTTCTTGCTTTCCTGTTACAAATTATTCCAAAAAGCACTACTCCTATAGTACAGTAGTGTAGTGACAAGAATAATTATTGTAGCTTCAGGTTTTCTTAGTTTCTTTGCAGACTAAAGAGACATCAAACTAACAAACTAAAATTGACACCATATAATCACATTTTGTCCTGTACTAAGAAAAAATATGTTATTGGCGTAAAACATGCTCATTCCACTCACCATAATGACAGTAAATAGCATTGCTAATAACACCTGCAGGATTGGCTCCCTTTTTATCTGAACACATATACCATTACTGCCTTCTATATTACCACTATCAATTCTTACTCCTGTAAGTTACCTAGGTAAACATTCAAATGAAATTAAGACTTTCTGTTTTTCATCTTCTTCACAATGAAAAGTGCTTCCAGATTCCCATTTCAACAACAAAGAAATCTTCGGTCATATTTTATGGGCAGTTTCAATTAAAGCTACTTATTACTTCTGAGTTCTTCCAATCCCTTTCTCCACATGAATACTTAAACCTCCTGTTGCAGTTAACATGCATATGTTAACGTGGATATGTTCATAATAATTATGATATTGAATGGTGATTCCAGTACAGGTTGGCAATTATTTGAGTCAAGAGAACTTGATCAGAGGATGCTGCAAGCTCTGCTATTGCCACCTGCTGTCCATGTTCACCTTGGAGTGGCTTGGGTGGGCAGGGTTGCACAACAGCTACCAAATGGATGGCAAGGACTAAAGTGCTAAGTGGGTGCAAAATGACCAGAAGCAAAGAGCCAAAATACTGTGAGCAAAGATTCATCATGAACCTGTAGAAGAAAGGATGGTCCTGAATGGTCAATGTTTTGGGGTCTCCACCTAGGGACATCTAGCTTACAGCCCATCCCTCACCCTATTTACTTACATACCTTCTGTTCCCAGCAAACATCAGCTGTCAGTGACTGTTGCCACCTACTACAAAGTCAAACCTCAAAGCTCTTCCTGCCTCAACAGCAGTAGAGCATTCCCAGGCGGGTCATTGATGCCTTTTTTTGTGTAGCAGGGAAGGGACAGGTTGCAGTGATTATTCCACTAATAAGGAGGATATATTGCCATGGCAGTGCAGCTAGAGAAGGGTTAAAATGCTGGAATTGGAGGTTGAGGTCAAGAACTAAGGAAGGAGGGGCAAGACTGAGAAAGGAGTAGAGGCCAGTAATGGAGCAACAAGTGATGAAGCTAGGAGGATTTTGACAAAGCATGAAATGGAACTCTGCAGGGTCATTCCTCCTTCTGTGTAAGATGCACAAATGGACAAAGTGACAGGACTGTCAGAACAGGAAGCTCTAATTAAAAAAAAAACAAAAAAAACAGAAGCACAGTATATACCTGAAAAAGTAAGTGCCTCTTGCAGCTGCTTTTTCTCTGTCCTAGTTAGAACAGCTGGGACCAGTTCATCACTGTATGGGTGTAACCCAAAACTGTGTATTCTATAGCCTTCCATGCCATTTCCCAGAAACTGTTATCAATAGACCATTTACACCCTCTGCCCAGAGCAGCCTGACTTCTCAGGCTATAAACTGGGTGTTAAGAGGCCTGTGAGATAGGAGGGTGCCCCCTGTCCTCACATCCATTGTGGAACTCCCCGCCCTGAGGGAGGTAATGGGCATTCCTGCCTGAACTGGAGGATATATAATCTTGGGGTCTTGGGACTTTTTTTAACCACTCATGTGATCCAGAGGAAGACCGCAGACCATCACTCTCAACCAGACTGCAGACCACTACTCTCAACCAGACTGCAACCACCACTCTCGACCGGACTGTGATCACCACTCTTGACCAGACTGCAACAGCACTCCCACCAACAGGTTTTCCCCTCTCCTTTTACTTTGGACTCAGGGGGCCCAACAAACACCACTCTGTTCATGCCCCAGGATGCTGGGTTATACATTTGGGTTTTGTGGGTTAAAACCAATTGTTTGTGTGTATAATCGTACTTATTGTATTATTTTATTAAATTGTTATTCTGACTTATAATTTCTCTTTTGAGTTGGGTTCATTTCCCCTGCCGGTTTACCTTTAAACCAGCACACTCTCTAACTGTATGACGGGTGTGTGAACTTTGCCTCATACACCTCTTACCTTCCGTAGTTCTGTTAAAGGCCCTTTTTCCCTGCCTCATGCCCTGGTTAAATAATATCACTGTTGCTAGGCTCAGAGATGTCACTAGTACATGGTATGGAGATGGCAGACAGTACTACGGCAGTAGAAGGTACCTTGACTTAGATGTAGAGCAGGAGAATGTTTGAGGAGCAGCAATGTGTTCTGTTCAAAGTTATTACACTCATATTGGCTAACAATAGGAGCAAGACTGTTTTAGTGGATGTCAAGGCTATGCATAACAACCTGAACAACTGTGGCATCAGGGAAGCCCATAAATACCCTTAGGTTTTATTCTACACATGAATTGAGAATTGGGTCCTCCACAAACAACTTCTGAGGATTCTGCAGCATCAGAACTCCCTTCTATCTCTGCTACAAAGGCAATCAGAGAACCCAGCAAAAAAACCCCATTAGCATTATTTTTTTTTTCCTCTTTTTGTTGGGCACAAGACACGCTTTTAGTGGAGCCAAGGATACCTGATGGGGTAGAAAAAACATCCACATCACTCTTTCCCTCCTCTCTTCCAGTCAGTGAATCAGTGCTGGAGTTAAGGGAATCTACATGCTCTTTATCCTTCCAGCTGCAATCAAAACATGACTGTACAAAATGTGGTGTTAAACAACATGGTAATCTTTTTTCAGGGTTAAAATTCATGTAAAAACTAAATGTCATTGGCTGTTTAATCTATCTTTTAGGCTGCCGTTCAGATAATCAAAGGCTAAAAAGCATTACTTATGCTGACTGAACGCAGGGCAAATTTTACTGACCTGGTATTGGCTTTAAAATCATACCAGATACCAGGACTTATAGAAGAGTAACTTTTTAATAAACAAGTTAATACCTGACAGCAAACTTGCTAGGCATCCAAGTTTCTGCTCTGGAACCTGGGTTACTGTTCAACTTGGGTTACTAAAAGCTCACGTTGTCTATCTTGTAGTTTGCAGACAGCACGGCTGTTTTAGGCGATGCTTCTGAAGCTGAAGGACACAAATATGTCCTGCTTGGGTTGGGTCCAGGTAAAACCAGCAGGTCTGTTTGACCACAGCTTATATGTAACACAGGATAGTAAAGGAGAATGTTGTCTGTCTTCATCGCTCCAAAATATTGATTGAAACATTGATGTTTTATTGCTGTAGTTAGGCTCGCAGCTTTTATGAGTTAATAACTACACTCTTTTTTGAAATACCCAGGAGTTTAGAGCAGAAATTACAGCTGTTTTGAGCTTTAAAAAAATGATTCAAATTTTTCATGCATATAATCTTGGTTTTTCCTGGGTGATGCTGCATTTTGATAAATTGTGTAGATTAAGCAGGTGCCAGAGGACCAGAGGTGAACATCAGATAGTATTTCCACCAGCTCTGGCATGTTTTAGAGTAAAAGAAGATATTACAAGAGTAGCGCTATAAAATCACAGAATCACAGAATCAATTAGGTTGGAAAGGACCTCTGGGATCACCAAGTCCAACCTGTGACTGAACACCACAATGTCAACTAGACCATAGCAGTAAGTGCACATCCAGTCTTTCCTTAAACACCTCCAATGAGAGTGACTCCAACCCCTCCCTGGGTCACCCTTTCCAATATCTAATCACTCCTTCTGTGAAGAATTTCTTCCTAATGACCAACCTAAACCTGCCCTGGTGCAGCTTAAGACTATGTTCTCTCATTCTGTCACTAGTTGCCCAGAAGAGGCTGACCCCCACCTGGCTACAGTCACCTTTCAGGTAGCTGTAGAGAGCGATAAGGTCAGCCCTGAGCCTCCTATTCTCCAGCTTAAACAACCCCAGCTCCCTGAGCTACTACTCCTCATTGGACTTGTGCTCCAGACCCTTCACCAGCTTCACTGCTCTTCTCCAGACCTGCTCCAGCAGTGTCCTTCCTGAACTGAGACACAGAACTGGACACAGTACTCGAGGTATGGCCTCACCAGTGCAGAGTACAGGGGCAAATGATATATCCGAACTAGAAATAGCAGCTTAGAAGTGAATCACACTCACGAATAAAGAGTTTGCTCAGAAACGCCTGGAGAGGCGAAGGACGTGAAAAGTTTTAAATGCCGGGAGCAATAAATGGTAAATTCCTAGGAGTTTTTAGCAGCTGCCAATTAAAGGGCCAGGAAGGCAGCCCCAAAACCGGCCGGGTGCTCCAAGCTCCCC